>NC_051179.1:111935391-112120391 GCF_013339695.2 Rhipicephalus sanguineus
CATGAAGGTGAAAAGTATATCTCATTGTGTTTCTTTTATCTATATACATAGAATATATTAAATTGCTGCACCCACTTACAGTCTACAGCACTTAATTGTCAAGCACCGATCATTCAAGCACACATCGTTGCATATATGTTTTTCCTTCACTTTTCATTAACCAGCATTCTCTTATGACTATGCTCAAATGCACACGTGTCCCTATAGCTGTGCAGCTGTATTGCCCACGTGACCCATAATCCTATAACACCCATATGACCCATAAACCCCACATGACCCATAAACACCAGATGACTCAAACCCCATATGACCTATACGACCCATATGACCCATATCCAATATCATATGTATGGGTTCCTACATATAGGAATTTTCAGTAGGGATGGGCTAGATTTCTTGCTGTTGAAGTTGAGAGTGCAGCACTAGATACGCAGTACTTTTTTTAAGCAATCATCAGCACAGAGCCATCACCCGAAAGAACAACAAGAATGTTCTTGGTCTGCCTGAAACTGTTTCTGCACCACGTTGCTGGCAGTCACTTTGCCACCTCTGGAGCAGCTGCATAAGCAGCTGCCTGCTTTGAAGGGTACTTGCTGCCAAAACGCCAGTGCACAGTAGCGAGAGCATCAAGGAGCTCTTGAGGAGGAACAGAAGAATTTTTGTGCAAAGGCTCTCTTTGTAAAGAATGCAGCTGAGCTAGTTACAATGTTTCGTACATTATTGCAGACAAGTGAGCCGTTCATTCACATTGTTTTTTCCTCTGCAGCTCATCTCTGACGCTCGCAAAAAAATATTCTGGGAAGGTTTTTTTTTTAAGCTAAATGCCTTTACAAGCATGTCCGGGCATCAACTGGCCTCGCTCGACATAAGACGTTCTTGGAATTGGAAAACAAAGCTGAGCTTGGTACCGACACTGAGGCAGCCATGGTGCCATAAAGCACAGGAGAGCAGCATTCAGACTTGGAGCCAGAAGCTTTTACATCAAGTGTGCCGAGCACCTTCTCAAGCAACATCGACTTGTGAACTCTGTTCTTGTGCACCCATCATGCTTGGAGCCTTGTGCCTCGATTTTTGAATCAAGAGGGTCGTTGAGGCAGTTCATTAAACATGCACCTCAAGTGATTTCCTCACGTGATCATGAACTGTAGCTGGCTCCTTGTTGCTGCTGGTTTTTTTTTGTGTGTGTGTGTGTAGTAGTTATGTTCGGAGAAAGATTTCACCGGTGCGGGCCAACGGTGGCTAATCGGTAGACTGCGCCTAACTGAAAGGGGACGCCTTGATGAAAAGCAGCCGCTCAGACTGGCAATTAGGCATTTCGCCTCTATCCGCACCTTTGTCGCTGAACCCCACGACCTTTTGTCGACCGCTCCTTTCGCTGCGGAATCACCCATGCAGCGGAAGCGGCCTCACGGAGACTGACAATGTAAACAATTTGTTGCAGTCGCGACGGTCATCACTGAATGAGCACCGACATGGTTTTGCAGTAATTGCAACAGGTGGCAGCACCTTGTCACAGACAAGGCTTGAGACTGCAATGTCAACTAAGCACATTGGTGCGGTGTATTTCAGTGTACTTTGACTGTATATACGATTGGTTGAGTCTTTAGTTGGTTTCCTGCATAATGACGGCAGCAAAGCGTGAAAAATGTAGAGGCGGAGACACGGCTCTGCAAGTTAGAAAGTTCTTTTCTTCATTGGTGGAGCATCGAAAAGGGTTGGTCCCATAAGGCAGTCTCGGACGAGACAGGGTTTATTTAAAGGAGGAAATAGGAGAGGGGAGGGGGAGCTTAGTGCTTGACAGATAGTTTGAAGACGGGACAGAGGTCGTGCTTGGCGCCGACTCTGATCCAGGGACGAAAAACTGAGTGAATTCTCTTAAGGGCTTGAACACTTGGTGCGGGTCCAGCCCAGTTGCTGTCGCGAGAGCTGTTCAATGGCCGTCCCGGCCCTTGTTTTGTCAGCAAGGGTCAATGTGTGTAAATAAACTCATGTTTGCCAGGACCTGAGCAACCGGGCCTGTCCAGTCCTTCAGCGTGTCGCCACGATCATCCGAACCATCGGGGTCAACTCCATCAACCCAATCTTAACTGTAGTGTGACTTGGTTCTTAGAACTGACTCCTGTAATGAGTCTTACCACTGAATCCTGCAAAGGCACAAACAATACGTAGCAAACTGCATTTCCTGCCGAAATATATGCATGTGAAACAAATGTATAATATTGCCCTATTCAGGCCAGTTGAACAAAAAAGCAATATGGGGGATTGAAAAGCACACCATGAAGACATTTCTTGGCATTATTTGCAGGTTATAATGCTGGTAAACCAGCTGCAGCATGGGCTCTTTGGCACACATTTTGGGCAGCATGTGCATGTTGAATATGTGCTGCATTTTAATATCGTCCAAAACTATGTTGAACAAGTTTCTTTTATCTTCAATTTATTTATATATCTACTGAATTCCTCTTTTAGCCTGCCTTAAAAAGTACATTGAAGCACACCCTATGGGGATGCCAGCACCATCACCATAAAAGTGTTTCAGTCTAGAAATGCCTACAAAGCTGCTTCAGAGAAGAAGGCTGCCAGGGCAGGTCAATCAGACAGAAAGCAACAATGAGCAGTGATCGACAAGCCAGTTCATGATCTCGAGCAATTTTTCAAAGCAGGGAAAAAAGCTGTCTTGTAGCAGGTGTGGAGCAGAAATATTTGTGCTTAGGAGCGTTTTTGGAGCAGGAAAAAAATGTACACAAAATCTTCTTCGCGAGAGTGCTTGCTACACACGCGATAATGGATGCTGGGTTGCTTCCCCATTCTAAGCTTTATCAACCAGTGACAACCACGCATGTCGATGCTTCTTGGTTTTGGGATATGTGTGGAAACTCACACCGGGCTCGGTCGAACATGTTTGGCACTGCAGCACAGAGCAATAGACCACGCTGAAGAAAAAACAAAGCTTCAACCCCGGGCATGAGATGCAGCGAGCAGCGTTGGCAAAGCTTTCGGCGGCAAAGGAGAGTCACATGATGGCGTTTACCACGTCATAGCGATAGCAGCGCCGGTCTCTCCTGTGGTGGCCCTTGAGGCCAATATGCATGGGAATTACCATGCAGCATCTCCGTGGTCAAGGCTACGATGGTGCAAGCTCGATGGCTGGCAAAACGAATGGTGTTCAAGCTGCAGTTCGTGAGGAATATCCAGCCGCACTCTACACTCACTGTGCCAGTCACTCCCTTCATCTAGTTCTGTGGTGAGCAGCATGCTCCGTCACAGACATCCGAAACTGTTTCGGGACTCTAAAGGCGACGTCAGCCTTTTTCCGTAAATCTTCTAGCCGCTCACATGTTTCGCAAAAAATGATAAGTTTGAGCTGTCCTGAGTCTACAAGACAGCGCCTTTTGGGAAACGTGCTGGGTCAAGAAGCAGTGCTTTCATTTGTGAGCCTCTTTCAGCAGTTGAACGCAGCACTAGAGGAGTTTAACGGAAATGGCGAAAGTCCAGTGCAGGCGAACAGTCTAATGTTGGCACTGTTGTCACCAACGTTCCTTGTAAGCCTGCATGTGGCGGAGCACGTGTTAGCACTGACTTTGCCACTGTCAAAGAAGCTGCAGACGAGGAGTATCGACATGAGCGCTGCCATTGACGACATAGAAGCGGTACAGCAGACAATTGAAAATTACCGCAAGAACGCGAATGCTTCTTTCTCAAAAATATTTGCACAAGTGCAGGCATTGGCAGAAAAACTGAATGTGGAGATCACCAGCCGTCGAGCCGGTGTCCGGAAGCAAAACCTTGGGAGCAATGCATTTGAAAGCGCAGAAGAATATTTTCGCAGAACCCTGTTCATTCCGTTCATGGACCACGTACTAGCCCAGTTAAACGAACGGTTCGAAAAGCACAGGGCACTTCTAAAGGACTTTTCAGTAATTGTACCATCCACAATACCACCAATAGAAGATGATCGGGAGAAAGGAGCAGAAAATCTGACCGTTTTTGCGCATGACGTCGAAACGAGGGTTGCTTTGGGAGAACTGCCACTACGGTGGACAAAGTGGGCGAACAAAGCAGCAAACCACCGCCCCAGTACAGGAACCCATGCCCTCTCTCATTGCGACAGCAGGTTCTATCCAAACGTGTACAAGCTACTTAAGATTCTAGTCACCCTTCCAGTGACCACTGCCAGCGCGGAGAGAACGTTTTCAATTAAGCATGAGCTTACTTAAGAACTACTTACACTCCACAATGTCTGAGGAACGCACGTTTGGCCTGGTACTTCTGTACGGCCACAGAAATGGCGACATCAGCGTGTCAGAAGTCAGTGACCGCTTTGCTAAGCTTCCTCGCCGGGTCAACTTTGTCCTTTGATACCGAGCAGGACAAAAATCAGTGCAAACTAAAGGAATCGACACTGCTGTTCCAGAGTTCAGGTCAATGAGCCCGTAATTCTGACGCAATAATATTGTTCACCACCTTTTAAAGCCGTGAGGATCTTGTACCTTTTAGCAGTTAGCACCATGACCTAATACAAACATACGAATATGGGTATCGGGTGGACATTAACAGCCAATAGACAGCTTCACCTTGTTCACTGAGAGGTCGGCATACGCGGCGTTACCAAACAAATTCAGCTATTGAAAAGCCGTACTAGCGGCATTGTTTGTTATTTTCATTTGTCCCTTGTGTTCTTCATTGCTTTTTGAACTAGAAGCAACAACCCTCCTTTTATATTGAGTGCACAATAGTGGTTCGCACTTTTAAAACAGTTTTGAAATATTTTCTTTCGTTATTTCTGCGCTCTTTTATAGTTCTATCCACATGGTGCATCCGAGAGCAGCTTGGCCCAAGAACATATCAGTTTCTGTGATTGTGCAGCATGTTCTTTTGCCTTATTTTGGGGATTATGTATAGTGATCATTGCTTAGTTCCGTATATTGATTGCATATTTAAACGTACATTTGTGATGTTTTGTGTATGCATACTGCGCACTGTTTCTGGTGACTTATGTTTTGCCAGTATTCGAGGTGTACTTTCCCATTCTTGTTCTTCCCTGACCGCATAATTTGTGCAAAAAGATGAACATTTTGCGTAAACAATCTACATTAAAATATTTGATCTCGTCTTGGTTATTTTGTGGACGTCAATTTTTTTTTGTTATCAGGCGCTTCTTCAGTTTAAAACTGATGCAGTTCCACAGCTTACGTGATATTTGCCGTACCTGTTACACAAAAAAAAATTTTAAATTTGAAAAGATTGAAGACAGTTATTCCAGGAAAGGTTTTGTGGGCCTGCCAACATAATATTTTTATGAAAAAAAACACATTCCTTACTCGTCCTTGACAGTGCGCAGCATTCAAGAAGTGATCTGCAGCATCTAATACAAATTGTCACTGGTAATACGCGTTATTCATATACTTAGTCGTTAGAAAAATTCAATGAGGAGGTCGCGCTGCAACGTGAGGCCCCCCGAACAAAATTTCTGGCTACGCCACTGTGAGCTACCAACTGTTAACTCATGGAAAAGAACCAGTTCGCAACTTTCATCAAGGGCAGCAGGATACTATTATTATACAGTATTTCAAAGCCCCGCTAAAAGTAGAATGCACAAACCAGTTTGAATACATGGGCCTCAGTTAGTTGTTCAAAATCCATTGCTTGTCCCAGTCCAAGTCATCAATTTGTCTGGAATAATTTGCGACGAATATCCAGGAGAAGAGGTAATCCATTTCAGCACTGAATTAGCTCAAGGGCCCTTCATGCACAATGGGGCAGCAGTCTCCCAGGTCAACAGCAGATCTGGAAAGATCTGACTGACTTAATAGCGGCAATACGATGCCACTGCAAATGGAGGTGGCAAGACTCCACAAAGAAATCAATAGGTGCAAAGCATCAAGAGTGCAAGGAGGACTTAAAGAAATCCACATCACCCCGACGCCACTATAAAGGCCTGGACAGACTTCACAAAAACCTTGCAAAACTTGATCTGAACAACCCCCCTCCCTCAGCTTCCAGTCGACTGTGAAGGCTTAACCTACGGCGGAGTTTTCAGAGTTGTTCCCGACACCTCTGACCCACAGCTAGCCAAGGTGTACTTTGACAGACACACCAAATGGAACCTGGTGTGTCACAATGCCAGAGCGATAATCCACTGGGAGAATGTTAAACTTGTTGTAAGGAAGCATTTTCTGTCACCTTTGAAACAGGCGGCGCAAGAAACAAGGACAAAAGAAAAGTACGACACCACAGAGCACCTGTGGTGTGTCGTACTTTTCTTTTGTCGTTTTTTGTGCCGCCCGTTTCAAAGATGCATAACCGATTCCAACTTGCGCAGACGTCAATTCTTCTGACACCTAAATGGGACTCGCCACTTGTGGCAGCTCTGGTGCTAGATCCATCAAGATTCTTTCCTAGAACTCCAACGTACCATGAGACTCGCCCAACCCTCTATGACGACATCTCCAAACACAGGTTTCACAACTTCAACAGCTGTTCCTTCATATGGCTGCTACCTCAAGAAAGAAATGGGTTCTTTACATGAACAAGACACATGCTCATCTGCGCAATAAAGGAACTTTGCTAGTGCTCCAATGTCTACCTAGACTTCTTTTACATCTTTGTAGGAACCATTCACATAACCCTCAGAAGCATGTCACTAAGCTCACTCAATGGGCACAGCCCAAGAAGTCTAGTGTCGTCGTTCAGACCAACGAGCCTGAACGTAGGCAGGAAAAGTTCGAAAGAGGTCAGAGATGGTCACTGCTCGACAATAAGTTCAATGTCCAAGACAACCGGCATCACACGCCACCAGCAATCCTAGCCTTGGGAATTTAGAGGGCTACAGGTTCGACAAATCACTCAAGAGAACTGCCGAATTTGCATTCAAATAAGCCAGAAAAGAGTTAAAAAGACTGCCAGATTTCCACACCATGAATGTGAGAGTTGCAAAGGCTTTTTGAGCTTGAAAGGGACTGGACTGCACAAGCGAGACCTAGCCATTGTCTGGAAAAAGCAATGGAATGGAGGCAGTCAGAACTGCAGTACCGTCAAGAGTGCACCCTCATGATAACAGCACATGCATGAGCAAGGTTACAGCCTCTGGTGAAGCAACTTTTTTTTTTTTTTTTCAATGCAAGGACTTTGCCAGGGTCGTCGATAGATGATGTCATTGATGCAATGGAGCTGCTCGTCGTCATCAACAAAATATACAGTGTTCAGCATCATGGAGTTTTCAACTTTCAAGCCGATGTTAATTCTGCAGAAGCAGTACAACTAGAAGCTGAAGGCCCTTGCCTCGGCAACTAAGTAGTTACTCTTGTCCCAGTAGCAAGGCAAGCGTCACTTGGCATTCAGTATATAAATGCGGTGCGCACAGGCACAGCAGGATAAAAGGCTCCGCCCGAACAGTTGACGAACAGAGGAATCCCGGGCGAAGGTGCTCCCCCACCAACACCCTGAGGGCTCCAGTGAGTGTTCAGTGCAACCTCGGGCACTGGCCAATTAAAGTGCCCATTGTTAGTGATGTCCAGCAAACTATGTTGAGATTTAGACTTGGAGACCCTTAATCAGCTAATAGCAACGTAAAATAGATTAAAGTGGCCATTTTAGATATTCTTTATAGTGTTTGGTCAAGAATAGTTGCAGTGAAATGTGCACATGTGCATCCCTGTGGTTTCTTTCACTCTACATACGGTGAGAAAGTATGCACAGGCACACACTACCTGAAAATGGATATGAAACCGGAGAACCCGCTCCCCAACTCTGCACGCCTAAGCGGCCACCGGGCCACATTCGAATACCGAGGTGTCCATTGCCTCTATCGAGAGTGAACCTAAGAAACACTTGAAACCATAGTGCCAAACTATTTACTGCGCCAGGTGTGGCATTTTCTGGCACCCGACAAGTACACGGTAATATGTAGACACCCCAGGGGTGCACATGCCAGTGTAGATTGCACCGGAATGACGATGTACAGCGTGCCAACAATGGAAGTCGACGACTTCCATCTGGGTTGTCTTCTGGAATAAGACAACACAGATCGGCCAGGAACAACGGAGACCGAAACCTCTGCTGGACTTGGTTAAAAACTTCGATCAACTATTAGCGATGTAATAGACTAATGTGCAATTCAATGGTGTATTCTTTACCATGTTTGGTCAAGAACGATTGCAGTGAAATGTGCGCAAGGGTATCCCTGTAGTTTCTTTCCCCCTACGGACAGCAACCGTGTGCAGAGGCACACGCTACATGAAGATGGACATGAAACCCGAAAAGCCGCTCACCAACTTTGTCTGCCTAAGCAGCTGCCAGGCAACGTTCGAATACAGAGTGCACTGTCCAGATCCGCTCTAACATGGACTTCCCTGGGCACGCTCCACCACTGTTGTTCCTTCCTACAACCGGCCGGCCGTCACTGCTGCGGGAGCAAGTCTTGAAGGTGTACCTACTAGCGCCTGCAGACGCCAAGTTCAAACCAGAGCGACACAAGGCCATTCTTTTACATTGTTCCGGGGCTGGGGCCCAGGACATTTATCGGACATTACCTGCAGGGTCCTGCGCCGCAGCACCGGCAGTGCCAAACACTGCAGCACTTGCCTAAAAGGGTGACGACAGTTTGCTGAACATACTGTAGCTGGCGCAAAGCTAGAAACACGAAAAAGGGCCGGAGGAAAGAGACAGAAGAGCGCCAAGAGCGTCTCTTTCCTCCGGCCATTTTTCATGTTTCTAGCTTCGCGCCAGCCACGATAAGTTCAGCAAACTAAGGCACCAACTCGCCCAAAAACAAGTTCTTTTAGGGTGACGACAGGTCTGCCGCTATCATTCCTGACAAGAGAACGCGCGTAGCTAAGAACGAGAAATGGGTGATGCTGCAGTTGATGAAGAGAGTAACTAGGATAGCCAAGAGGGAGGCAGCATGACAAAATGCAGGGCCATCACACTCCAGCTGCTAAAGTAAGACTCAAGGTCAAATTCATGTGATAAACTACACACTGGTGTCATTTTTAGTTTTCCACTGTCGTGTCGAATACTCAATCGGGCAGGCAGGTAGGCGTCTGAATAACAGACCGTGTGTGGACATGGTAACATTAGGAAAAAGATTTCACCTTGAGGCTTTCTCGCACTGCACTGCAGGACAAATGGTTGTGCACTTTGTTCGAAATTCTGCAGGTCTAATTTTTGAGATGTGCAGGAAAATTCTCATCAACCATGCCAAGTAAATTGTTGACAATAACGACATGTCTCCTGGATATGCACGTGAGCCTTCCAGGAATTAGTGACTGGAACATGCAGACTGTGTGTTGAGTGGAGGCATTTCCCCCTGCAAGGAGCTGGCAGTACCTGTGATGCTTACCAACTGTGGCTGGCAGGCGTGTGCACTACTTGTCATGAAGGTGCCAACTGCATCAACAGCCCGGCTTACTACATTTCTGTGCCTAGTGTTTTTGCGAAGCATTTAGTTCACGTCTACACAAAGCTTTTTTTTTTGTCCCTGTGTGCACCATTCTTCGAGCCCATGTGAGTAAAAGCTGCAACTATGATGCAACATGTAAAGCATAAGGGCTGGGAAGAAATATGCTTCATGTCACTTTGGTCATTGCTATCGTTCAAACCAGGAGAAATTTTCCACGTTCAGCATGCCGGTGAACCCTGCACAACCTGCAGAGTGGGAGCGACTGTTAAAAGAGGATTGCGAGCCGACTGCAACACGACGACGTTGCATTTTACTTTTTGCACGCTGACAGTGATGCTGTATCTACCGAAGAAATGTCGGATGTGGCACTTGTAGAAACTGTGCAAGATCGCAGTGATGGTGAAGGTTCGTCAGAGGCAGATACATTAGCGTTGCCTACCGCGAAGGAGGTCTTGGACGCACTGTACATTCTGCGCCGTCACATTGGCTCACAGGATGATGAGGCAGCATTGGATGAGTTGGTTTGTCTGAGCCACTGCGTGACGTCATCTTTGACGAGAGACAAGCCAAAATAACGCAGTTTTTTTGTGCTAAATAAATATTTGAAGTGAGTGGCACTGAACTGGCATCCGCCACATCTTCGTTTGGTTTTCGCGATAGTTTCTCTAGTCTTTACTCGAAAACTGCATGTAACGAAAACCTGGATGTAACGAAAATTCGCGAACTTTTTCCAGTTTCGTTATATCCAGGTTTAACTGTAATCGCAAGAAGGAATGTACAAATGGCACAGTGCCTTGTATATATTCAGTGTAAAATAAACATTAAGTGTCAAAAATATTTATCTGGGTGGGACTGACAAGTCTAGACAAAGAACAGCCAGGCATGAAATTGTAGCCAAGACAAAAAACTAAGACAAAGAGTACTAGAAATTGCATTGGCCAAAATGCTTGGCCCCCATATCAAGAACATGCTTGGCTATTAAATCGTATTTTACGACAGTGCCAAACATGGCAAGAGGTGTTTCCAATCATTTGCCAAGCATGCCCTTCCTTCGCTTGGCCAATGGTAGGCTTTGGCGCGATTATGTTCTTAAAACTGACTGAGGCTGTTCGTTCTATCCAGCCGCACACGAATGGTCAATGTGAACCGTGACAGACGTCACGGCCCGGCATTGACCAATCGCGTGCGGCTGGATAGAACTAACTGCCTCCGTCCGTTTTAAGAACGCGTACAAAATCGCGCCACTTGTCACACATGCCAAGCACACTCGCCCACCTCTCTACCTTAATGCCAAGCACATACCTCGCTTGGCATCCAAGAACTTTTCAATCATGGAAAGCTTGGCGAATGATGGTTTGCCATGTTTGGTTCTAGGAAATTTTCCTGGTAGGGTACACACTTCTTGCAATTAGCCATGCAGGGTTCTGACTTTCTGCCTAGCAGTTTGGTGCAGGCTTCTATCCTCTGGGTACCCAGTGGACCTTGAAGCCACTCGTAAAACAATACAAGGTATTTGTTTATATAGATGCCCTACATGCTAGTTTGAAAGCTCACGTGTCGCTGACAGTTGCCTCCCTTCAGCATAATGGTTTCCCACGAGTCCAAGGGCAGCAGTCTTCATGAACTGCACAGGGCAAAAGGAGCCACGATAAGAAACAACGAAGTGGACAGTACATGCGTGTAATTGAATTGGCATGCACCGTCTTGCCTGTCGCATGCTTCTTAAATGCGCTATCCCTCGGGTCTTATCGTTCAGGGATTTGAAGAGCTAAATAAGCTTGGAGGACACTTGAAGAGGCCTTGCAACCCTTTTTCAGCATGATCAGAAAACTGTGCCGATTGGTAGTCGAGGCTCTCGAGATCTCACGAGCCAAGCATTATAGTGCTGTACGCAGCCTGGAATTTACAACTGATTCTCAATGTCAGCTGGAAATCACTCCCTCTTCTCTCGACAAACGATGTCATAAACCCAAATGACCGCGCCACAAACCCAAAGTCCATGGCCATTGGCTGACTTGAGCCTTTTAAGCTCCACAGTTACCAGTTACCGCGGCCACCACCATGTGCCCGCGCGCGCACTTGTAATCACACTGAAAGTAAGCCACGCGTTCAACGAAAAAAAAAAGTGCTCAAGGTCATGATGTGCGTTGAAGAACGGACGCATCTTCTTGCCCCCTTGTCATTCCCCAACCCCACATAGCATTCAGCGCGCTCACTGGTACGAAAGGAGAGAGAAGCGCTTGAAGTATGCAACAAATCTCCAACTCTGCTCATACTTGATGGACTAAAGACTTTTGCAGCAGTCGATTCGTGAGGCAAGAAGCTCTTTTAATGAAGACATTCGATGATTACTTGAAAAAGTATTGCAGGGCCCCTCTAAGTTTCAACTTTAAGAATGCAAAAAGTAAGCCACGGACATTTGAAAATTACCTTTGTAAATAAACGAATTGGGCGCACCTGGGTACAATGCATGTGTCATTGCCATTATGATCCCGGAATTCCTGGGCCTCGTAAGCATGCTCCGTACTTTTGTAAACAGACGCAACTTTCTGTCAGCAGCTTGAAGCTCCAACAAGCACTTTTACTCCTCCACGAGGCAGACGCTAGCCGATCCAGCTCGGAGTTCAACAGCCACGCCAAATCGTTTGTCCATCCGGTTCATGGGTCACTCATTACGACACCCAAGTAAGTTGCACTGCCTTCGCAAAGCAAGGCACAGTGGCATTTATTCAAAGGGACTTCCGAGACATTGGGATGCTGGCGAGTGGCACCACGCACGTACTCGCACACCCCCTTGCCCTAAAACATGGTGGCTTCTTTCCCAGAACTCCGCAAAATCGAAACTGATGAAAAGCACACCGTAACATGGTGCATTTATAAAAGAAGTCTCTTGCCTTTTCATTTTTTGCAAGAAGCACATGGACAGCCATACACCTTAATTTAAAAAAGTGAAAAAAATGCCTAAAAAATTCTGTCTGCGTGTACAACTGCATTAGATACCACCTTAGAAAGGTGCTTAGCTGTACTTTCTGCGTATAATAGCATTGCAACTAGCGTGAAATGTGTAAACTGAAATTCATGTTTCCCTGGAAATAAATCTGGCAGTTTGTTTGCGTTAACAGTTTTATGTTTTCGAGATGGCCACGACCGCACGTATGCTTATGGCTAGAACCGCAGCGCTGGCAGAGTATTTACAGCTTCCGCCTACAATGTGGGAGGTACTGAGTTCGACTCGCAGTGCCAACGGGTACCCACCAGTTTTCCTAGTGGGGAGAGAAGTACCCTGGCCTGGCGCTCGGTGTTGTGGGCACTCATTTCTCGAGAAGGTGGCACCTGCTTTCTGCTCTCTTTCACTACCCTGCCCCCAACGATGCTGAGCCATACTCTCTTGTGGGTTGCAGAAATAATCATCTTTTCTGTCCTTAAGCGTCTCATCATATTGTAGTTTTAGGACGTAAAACCCCAACAATTATTATTATCTCTGTCCTCAAACCACTACTACTCCCAAGCAATACAGCTACTTCACAATGTAGGCACCTTTTCGCTGTTGCTATTGCCTACCGTGATGCATAGCATATGGGGCATCAACATTAGGGAGTTTTTGAATAGGGGCTCCCAAGAAATAGCGTAAAGGCCACTGCGCATGTGCGAGACCCAAACAGCATTAGGGTTTTGCGTTGGGGACGCTATTTCTTGAATTTAGCGGGAGCCCCGATGCTTGCCCCAAAAGCTTTGCATCAAACAAACATGACGGCACCCACTGAAGCAACGGCTCTTGGCCAAGACTGGAGTGACCTATAGAATAGGGGGAGTGTCCAAAGCACCGCAGACCCTATTCGAAAACTCTTAGCTCCTGCTTGACCCAAAGCCAGCACATGCAAAGCGCTTTGGGGCCCCTAACTTTCGGGACCCCTAATCAGAAACTCCCTATTATGACAACAGGGAGTTTTCCAATAGGGGCCCCAAAGCCCTTTGCGTGTGCTCGCTTTGGGTCAAGCAGGAGCTAAGCATTTTCTAATAGGGTCTGCGGCGCTTTGGACACTCCCCAGGGGTCTAGGTCGCTCTAGTCTTGGCCAAGAGCCGTCGCTTGAGTGGGTGCCGTCATGTTTGTTTGATGCAAAGCTTTGGGCAGGCTTTGGGGCTCCCGCTAAATTCGAGAAATAGCATCCCCAATGCAAAACCCAAACACTGTTTGGGTCTCGCGCATGCACAGTGGCCTCAATGCTATGTCTTTGGGGCCCCTATTCGAAAACTCCCAAACATTACAAGTAATAAGCAGTTTTAGAGCAGAATGCACAAAGCTTTGCGTTAGCGTTTGTTGCCACTGCGCATGAGTCGTGTGCTATCCTTTTGAATACTCCCGTTAAAGGGACACTAAAGAGAAACAATGAATGTGTTTAGATTGATAAAGTGTGCTCGGAGAACTCTTGTGTAGTTTATTTCACCACCATAGGTTTATTATTAGAGGAGAAAACCAAGTTCAAAGTTTCATTTTTAAATTTCGCGCCGTACTTTGTAATTCGTGACGTAAAAGACTTCAATGAGCATTTAACGTATTTTGACGCCACTGGCTCGACGAAATTTCCGCAAACTCGTTATGTCAAGTCTCTTCGACTCAAACGACGGCTCTTGGCCAAAACTAGAGCGACCTAGACCCCGGGGGGAGTGTCCAAAGCGCCGCAGACCCTATTCGAAAACTCTTGCTCCTGCTAGACCCAAAGCCAGCACACGCACAGGGCTTTGGAGCCTCTATTCGAAACTCCCTAACTAGGTAGTTTTGGAACAGCGTACGCAGCGACAGCATTCGTTGGGCAGGATACGCTCTATCCGAAACTTAACGTGAGTATTAGAGAGGATAGCATACGACTCGCGCACAGTGGCGGCAAACGCTAACGCAAAGCTTTGCGTACCCTACTCTTAAAAACTCCCTTTCCTATGGTTGCAACGGTTACCGGTGACGTTATTAGGCAGTTTTAGAATAGCGTACGCTAAGTTAGCGTTAGCGGCCCGCTATTTCCGTCACTTAACGGGAGCCCGCAAGCGGTTAGCGTACGACGCATGCGCAGTTGCGCGAAAAGCCAACGCGAAGCTTTGCGTACGCTATTCTAAAACTGCCTATTGTTCAAGCACTGAAGAGCATGCGGCCTACTCAACTTTCAACAGCTTCACAACAGCTGCACGAGCTACGTAGAGGGGCTTTGAAGCGAAACTTTGCCCGGCTTGCTCATAACTGACCCCGGAGCATGACAGCATTGCTGTCGCGATATATTGCCAAAGCCGCACTACAAGTTGCTGGAATTAAAAGCCATAAAGAGTTGGAAAGCGAGCGCACACCACTGCAACAGCGCGAAAGCCGCACGACTGAAACAAAAACATGGCGGTGAACGCGGCGGAGTAGCAGGGTCCCCAGCGTGGTATGGCCCCAACACACTTCTTTACCTAAATGCTCGTCTGTCACATATTCAGCCTGACAACGAACGAGGAAAACTCACACGGGCCAACCACTGACAGCGCCATAGTAGCGATACTTACGCATGGCCAGGCAGAACCTTGCCGGGAAATTGGCCGCGAGGGCTGGAACAAGAGTGCGCACTAGAATGTCAAAGCAGTCAAAGTGGTCAAAGTCAGCAATAAGTGAAGCGTCTGAAACCACGGTACCTGAAACCAAGCAAAGTGCTGCTTGGACTACACGGTGAGGCATATTCGTGGGTGTTCGACAAAAGGGCTACGAAAGGGACAAAACAAAAGACGTTGACAGGCGCTGAAACTGATGCCGAAACAGCCGCCAATGTGACTCGCGCACATGCTCGCACATGTGACTGATAAAAACTAAACGCGCCGTCTGTCGGCGCAGCGGCGGAATAACAGTTGCTAATAATGACGAGAAGCAAGAACTTGCCCGAAAAAAAATGCAGCTGCGTATACATAACAGTACAATGATTTATTCTTTTGTAGCCTCTGCACACCTAGCAACTGTGGTAACTGTAATAAACATATTGCATTTTGCTTCAGAATCGAAACCCAGGGGGGGGGGGTGTCGAAACCAAGATCGAAACCAATCATTTCATAAAATCGCAAAGGGGCGCCCTGGTGTTACCCTGGTGCGCCGTTTCTCCCATTCATCGCAGCGCCTGGCGACCCGGTGTGAATGGCAAAATTTTGTGCCAAATTCGACAAACAACACCGGGACTCCCCGTTGCTACAAGGATTGTGCGAAACGGCGAACCAGGGCACCCCGGGGCAATTTGAGTTGCTCGCTAGGAAACTATGCATTTCATGAAGGTGCAGTAACTGCTCTCCAGTTTTTGTTTATGGGACTGATCGGTTTGACGTCCCAAAACAACTTAGGTACCGTGTCTGGCAGAGCTAGTGTACTCTCTCTGGCTAACTCAGGCTATGAGAGACGCCGTAGTGAAGAGAACCGGATAATTTAAACTACCTGAGGTTCTTTAATGCGCGCTCACATCGCACAGTAAGTACACTGGCCTTCAGCACTTCGCCCCTATCGAAGGGCGACGGCCGCGGCTGGGAATCGAACCCGCGTCTTTTGAGTCAGCAGCTGAGTACCGTAACCACTGCGAGTACAAAACACAACAGACAAGGGGCCCAATCCAAAGCGGTCTCTCAAGACCGCAACCCTCAAATGCTCGAATCATGACGGCCTACATAACCCGCATCATAACCAAGCAGTGGCCAGTGTGTCGATCAGCCCCGTAACCATGTATCATAATTTTTTTATGATAAATGGTGTTTTACCGAAAATAAATAATGAAAATAGGCGTTTTTCTCAAATAGTCAAAGACTTTAAGCAAGTGCCCCCACCCCACCCCGAAAAACATTCCTGGCTACGTACGGGCCTGGTGTCGATAAATCCGGCGTCGGCAACATGTGAACGATAACGAGTGAAACACAGCGTGCGAAAAGAAGGGAGAAGAAAGGACACGAGAAAACAGCGCTAAAGAGACATCACGCAGTGAACGAAGTGGGCTCGCCCACTGATCTCCACTAGACCACGCCAACCACGCTTTCTTCCTTAGGCGAACGCCGAAGTACTCGCGAAGAAGCGCCGAGGATAGAAACCCAGCAGGTCTAAACAATCTCACTTTCGATTTCAGTATTAGGCCTCACCCAAACGGGTAAGGCCTCCCAAAAATTGGCCTATAGGCTCATTGGAGTGTCCCTCCCCACGATAATCTTTAGTAAAAGGCGAAAGATTATTACGTGGATTTGAGGAGAGACCTGAGCGACGACTTTCAGTGGCCCTTGTTCAGTCCGCATGAATACGGACTTGGCTTCGTGGCCAAGGTTTCGCACAAAAACTTTTTGAAGTTTGGGGTTTTAATGCTCAATGTTTCAGTTCCTCAATACATTTTATTGCTTTTCTTCCCGTTTCAACATACACTTCTTAATAAATTAATGTCAATCGTTGCGGCATTCTAGTTTAAAAGCTGAAAATGTTGATAAAGATTTTGTGACTTATTACACCGCACGGCCTCCCATTTTGAAGACCAGTTGAAGCGTAGCAGTCGCCATCTATTGTTGAACATCGCGGGCTGGGCCAACGCCACCAAGCTTAGCTAAGCCTCCGAGATTGGGAGTGGCAGTTGCGGCTCTTGTGGATGTTTGTGGGAAACTCGATTGTTCGCTGCTGTTTTTCACGCAGCATTCACTAATTTTTGCGTGTGCACGGTACACTCTGTGTTTGCGGAAGCCTGATGCGTTGTTTTTCTTGCAGATTGGTTAGAAATGCGGGCTTGTGATCGGACACAACATACCCAACTCATCGAAGCAACATTTTGTCGCCTTCGTGCACTTTGGTGCCCCTTTGAGGAGTAAAATGCCTCAATAAATGCAGCAGGAATCGTCATTGAGTGTTAATTCTTTGTTTAGAAAAACCTGCCGCTACCGCTCTTCTGGCTGATGCAGGTGAGAGGAGCTCTTGACGCTGTTAGTGTGATCCTTCCGGACCGTTCCACGAAACACGAGACCTCTAAAAACGTTTCATAGAGGTTTTGTGTTTCATTGGGCGTGTTTGGTCGCGTAACTTGAATTACTGTGATAACCTGACAGGCGTAGTACATATACATGGATTGAACGGAGAAGTGTGTGTGTGTTTATTTAATGCCGTCTGCAATCAAAGCAGTAAGAATGCAGACGATTCGGGACACTGATCTGCGATAGAACACGTGCAAGCCCAGACGACGCTGAACCAGCCTCATTTGTAATACATGCAAATGCTCCGTAGAATTTAATTTTTTTTTTCACATAACTTGACTTCCTCATTCTGTTATGGCGGCGATTTAATTACTCAATAAATGCCCAAAATATCGCACTACATATTTAAACTTCGCGCGCTAGGCACTAAGGTTGAACGCGGAGCCATCGCAAGAATCTCCAAAAGTCAGGAGGGCCGGCCCGATCCGAAGTGCGGAAAGCTGAAAGGGGGGGGGGGGACCTGGCCTAGCAAAGACGTGTATTAGAAATGTGGTGCACTAGGTGAATTCAAATACGCAGTTACTGACTTCGGAGAGCAAATAGTGTCTAACCGAAGGTGAGCGTAAACTGCAAACTCACACAGATTAAAACCTTCATACGACAAATAATAAACTCTCCAGCCACTTTGCTAAAGTTAAACTTTAAAAGCTATAAAACTGACCCGACGTTTCGGGACCGATTCGGTCCCTTCCTCAGGGGTGACTGTTCGGCCGGCTCCGAAGCTAGCGAGTTTCTTTGGTGGTGTCCCCCTCTCCCTCGTCCTTCTTCCCGCCGTTCTTCTTGCCGCGGTGTTTCTTCCACTGGTTCCATAGACCGTGCACGTACACATTCGGCAAGGTTCCAGTTGAGCGGTTGACATTTCCCGGTGTTGTTTGTATATGCCAGGATTCCAACAACTGCCTTTTTGTGTGGTTGCCTTCCGTGTCGATGACCCGGGCGTCGTCAAAATTGATGCGGTGGTCCATCTTTTCGCTGTGTTCAGCGAGGGCGTTTCGCGCGGCGTTGAAGCTACGCACGTCGTTTCGATGTTGCCGTATCCTTTCGGGGAAGTTTTTTGTCTCACCGATGTAAGTGGCGTTACAGTCCGTGCATGGAACCGCGTAGACCAAACCGGGGCATCTTTCTTTTGGCAATCGGTCTTTTGGCCGTGGCAGGAGACGCCCGATTGTTGACACGGGCTTGTGCGCTACCTGGATGCCTTCTCTTCCCAGCAGCCTGGACAGTTGCTCGCTGATTCCCGGAACGTATGGGACCGAGATGCGGTAGGAACGTTTGGGGGAAGCCTCATTGTTAGTGTCACCCATTGCAGAAGAATGCGGATGGGGGACGCTTTCCCGGCGTCGCTGGCGCACTCGGCGAATAAAGCTCTTCGGGTATCCATTGTCCAGGAGGTCGGCGGTGATCGCTTTTTCTTCTTTTCTCCGTATTTCCTTGGAGCTGCAGACGGCCTCTGCGCGATTCAGGAGTGTGTTGACCACTGATGTTTTGTGGACGGTCGGGTGGTTAGAGCTGAACTGCAGGTATCGTCCGGTGTGTGTAGGTTTTCGGTACACCGAGAAGCTCAAACGTCCTTTCAGCCCCGTTTTTTGCCGTTTCACTAGCACATCCAGAAAAGGAAGCACGTTGTTCTTTTCATGTTCCACGGTGAATTGAATCGCCGGTTCCATCGAATTTAGGTGTGCCAGGAAACCGTCGATGTTAGACTCCTTGATCACGCAAAAGACGTCATCCACATACCTCAAAAATATTTCTGGTGGTTCGGCGAACGTGTCCAAAGCTCGTGTTTCGATGTGTTCCATCGTCAGGTTTGCCGCTGTGGCTGAAATGGCGGCTCCCATGGCGGTTCCCCTTGTTTGTTGGTAGAATTCACCTCCGACAGAAAAATATGTTGCGTTGAGGCAGAACCCCATCAGACGGCACAGTTCGTCCGTGCTGAGGTTCGTCCTTTCGCTAAGGTTCTCATCCTTCTCCAGGGCGGCTCGGGCAGCTGAGACCGCGAGGGGTACGGGCACGCTCGTGAACAGCGAAACTACATCGAAAGACACGAGGCTTTCGTCACTGCCGATTGTCACCTCCGACATGCGCTGAACAAAATGGGTGGCGTTCTTTACATGCCTGGCTGTCTTCCCCACTAGTGGTGACAGGGTCCTGTGTAGATGTTCGGACAGCATGCGAAGTGGGGATGTTCTAAAGTCAACTATCGGACGTAGCGGTATCCCCGGTTTGTGTATCTTTGGAAGGCCGTAGAATCCCGGCGCGGAACCGTTTCTGCATATGAGGCGCAAGTACAGCGTTCTTGATTCTGGGTGGTCTTTGGAAATGTCAGCCAATAGCTTGTTTAGCTCTCGTTGAATCCTGGGTGTGGGGTCTTTCGTGAGTTTCACGTATTCAGGGTTGTTCAGCAGGTTTTTTATCTTGTCCTCATAGGATTTCCGATCAAGTATAACTGTCGAGTTACCTTTGTCTGCTGGTAGGATGGTTATGGTTGAGTCTTTTCGGAGTTCTTGAAGTGCTTCTTTTTCAGGTTTTGTAAGGTTCCCTCGCGGTCGAGCTGGTAGCTTCGAGAGGATTCCAATGGCTTTGAGTCTTACGTTGTCTCTTGAATCGCTGTCTATGTGTTGTATGCCATCTTCAACAGCTGCGATGATCTGTGGCAGAGGTGGCGGAGTAGTTGTATTGAAATTGTGTCCTTTAGACAGAACGCTTGCCTCATGCTCGGATAGTTGTCTTGATGACAGATTGACGACGCTTTTTGGTGGTCTTGCTGTCGTTCCGGGGCTCCTTGCTGTTCTTCAGTGCTGCGAGTTTACTCTTTAGGGCTGTTTGTTTGATTTGGTCTGTGGTTGCGGCGACGTTTCTTGCGAATGTATCCAGGGACCCGAATACGTCGGGCATCTGGTATTCCAGTTGTCTGCGGAGGAAGTATAAGTCCAGTTCCTTCTTCCTGATGATGTTGTGGCATTCGTGTACTCGGGCTTTCACGAGGCGGCGTTCGGCTTGTGCCACGACGTTGTTTCCTTCCGGCGTGTGGACCAGGCGCTTGAGGCGTAGGCTGCGTGGTATCACGTTCAGGTCCTGGCACGTCGTTCAGGTCCTGGCACGTTCAGGTCCTGGCACATCCCGGGTTAAGTTGACGTACCGTTTCGCTAGCAGGGTTGCTTTTTGGCCGTAGTCAGCGCGTAACGATTTAAATGTGAACATATTTGACAGAGATCTGTCTGGCTGGGTGAAAAATTCATACGACAAATAATAAACTCTCCAGCCACTTTGCTAAAGTTTGGTCTGTGGTTGCGGCGACGTTTCTTGCGAATGTATCCAGGGACCCGAAACGTCGGGTCAGTTTTATAGCTTTTAAAGTTTAACTTTAGCAAAGTGGCTGGAGAGTTTATTATTTGTCGTATGAATTTTTCACCCAGCCAGACAGATCTCTGTCAAATATGTTCACATTAAAACCTTTCTTTTGACTTCAATGCTAGGCCTCACCCAAACGGGTAAGGCCTCCCAAAAATTGGCCTATAGGCTCATTGGAGTGTCCCTCCCCACGGTAATCTTTAGTAAAAGGCGAAAGATTAATACGTGGATTTGAGGAGAGACCTGAGCGATAACTGACAGTGCCCTCGTTCCGTCCGCCTGAATACGGACTTGGCTTCGTGGCCAAGGTTTCGCACAAGTACTTTTTGAAGTTTGGGGTTTTAATGCTCAATGTTTCAGTTCCTCAATACACTTTATTGCTTTTCTTCCCGTTTCAACATACACTTCTTAATAAATTAATGTCAATTGTTGCTGCATTCTAGTTTAAAAGCTAAAAATGTTGATAAACATTTTGTGACTTATTACACCGCACGGCCTCCCATTTTGAAGACCCGTTGAAGCGTAGCAGTCGCCATCTATTGTTGAACATCGCGGGCTAAGCCAACACCACCAAGATTAGCTAAGCCTCCGAGATTGGGAGTTGCAGTGGCGGCTCTTGTTGATGTTCGTGGGAAACTCGATTCCTCGCTGCTGTTTTTCACGCAGCATTGACTAATTTTTGCGTGTGCACGGTACACTCTGTGTTTGCGGAAGCCTGATGCATTGTTTTTCTTGCAGATTGGTTAGAAAGCGGGCTTGTGATCGGACACAACATACCCAACTCATCGCGGCAACATTTTGTCGCTCTCCTGCACTTTGGTGCCCCTTTGAGGAGTAAAATGCCGAAATAAATGCAGCAGGAATCATCATTGAGTGTTATTTCTTTGTTTAGAAAAACCTGCAGCTACCGCTCTTCTGGCTGATGCAGGTGAGGGGAGCTCTTGACGCTGTTAGTGTGATCCTTCCGGACCGTCCCACGAAACGCGAAACCTCTATAAAACGTCTTTAACGCGTTTAAAACCTCTATAAAACGTTTCATAGAGGTTTTGTGTTTCATGGGGCGTGTTTGGTCGCGTAACTTCGAATTACTGTAGGGGTGCCACCTGTCTGGTTTTAGACCGGCCAGGCCGGTTTTTCAGATGGCGGGCCGGTTGCCGGTCCGCACCGGCCGCCATTGGCCGGTTTTTTTTTTTTTTTTCTTTTGTCATAATATCGCGATTACTTATTTTTTGGGTGTTTTATAAGCGTCAGTTCAACAACTACAACGGTAAATATTTATCGTCAATCACCAAAACTCTTACGCTATTAGTCAACCACTTTCCGGGATCCCTTCAAGTCTAGCGCGATCATTGGAATAGAGCATATTATTGCGCGTGTATGGTACATGACTATCCGCCATTTTTGTGGCATATGCACATTTTAACGTTCCTTTGTGTCTATAATGCCACTGGCCTGTTGGATTCAGACGCAAAGAGCTTTTTTATGGAAGAAGCATTGTCGTCCCTTTTCAGTGCAGCACATTCAGAGTTATAAGCGAAGCGTCGTTCCAATTACGGGTACTTTTATTAGCGGAGTGTGCAGCTTTTGTTTGTGCACTGGGTGTATTTGGCTCAATGAAAGTAATGTTACATTAAATGGCACTGCATGCCGAAGAATTGACATAGCATCCCTAGCAAAAATGCCAATAGGATTTCCTATTGGTCCAATAGGAAATCACTATTGGTTCTATAGGACATCTATTGGAGCTGTATTGGTTGTATAAGACTTCTATGGGTACCAATAGACACCAACAGCCACCACCTATTGGTCTCTTATTAGACCAATAGAAGTTGTATTGGTCAAATAGGGACTGCCTTTTGGTGTCTTATTGGACCAATAGGAGTTGTATTGGTCAAATCGGTGCTGCCTATCGGTGACTTATTGGGCCAATAGGAGTTGTATTGGTCAAATAAGTACTCCTATTGGTTTCTTAATGTACTAACAGAAGATGTATAAGGCCAACAGGAGTTTTATTGTTCAAACAGCTACCGCCTATTGGTAGCTGTTTATAACATCTTATGACTGATTGAGCGCGTCGGACCCGATCCCGATCAAATTTCTTGATCATGATTGGCTATATTATACGCAAGCTGCAGACGGGATCATTTCACTTTTGATAAGTCTGATCCCGATTGAGCTTAATCGTACACCGTGAGACACCGTGTGCAGTTAGCAACTCACGCGACTAAAAGAGTTATATAAAAAGGCTGCGTGTCGACCACGGCGGTACGGTGTCTCCGTACATGCCGTGCGGTAAACGGGCACTATAGTAAAACACGCTAAAGAAGAACTTGCGAAGGAATTGACAACACAGACACCACAGAATAATAATAAAGAAACCGCCATGAGATCACAACCGGCATAGAACCAGCCAGGTGACGAACAAAAAAAAAAGTGAGACGGTGCGCGGCGTGGCGACGCTGCATGTGTGAACATTTTTTTTTTACACGTTCCTTGGTTAAGCAGGCTAAGCCATGTGCTAAGCTTTAAGATAAGCTTTGGATAATATGTAAAGTTTATAAATATTTATGCTAAGCAACATAAGTAGTGCTGTAAAGATACAGGAGAAAGAATTGTGGATCTGCAAACGCGACCGACCGTGCGTTTGGCGCGCCATCCGCGCTCGGCCGATACGAAGACAAGCCCAGCCTGCGGCCAAGCTAAGCCAAAACGTTGTGTCTGTCGCCATGCGGCCATAGCGCGCGCTTTGTGTGATCTCGATGCTTCACGTAAGCCTGCTTACACGATGTTTGCTTTAGTGTGCTTCCGCGACGATAACGTGAAGACTGTGTTCAGCGTGCACCAGATGGAGACGTTCTGAGCCATAAATGACTTGGATTTCGACTGATTTCGACTCTACAAAGTGGCACCAAGAATAATGGCAAGACGAGCAACAAGGCCCATGTGCTCCGATTGTTTGGTGAGTTGAGTGGGCATGGTAGTTACTCCTATTTAGTATTTATTTGATATCACCCTTTTTTTTGTATTCAAACTTGGGACGAAGCTGAAAGGTCGGGAAAACAAGTCCCTTGTCCTTTGTCTCCGGTATTTGATGACAGCGAGACCAGCAACGCCTCGATTGCTCCGATTGTTTGGTGAGTTGAGTGGGCATGGTAGTTACTCCTATTTAGTATTTATTTGATATCACCCTTTTTTTTGTATTCAAACTTGGGACGAAGCTGAAAGGTCGGGAAAACAAGTCCCTTGTCCTTTGTCTCCGGTATTTGATGACAGCGAGACCAGCAACGCCTCGATTGCAAGTCCACACGCTCTCAGAAGTTGAATGATTGAGCGCATATATTATTGCAGTTTGTTTTTGTGTTTGTCACTATGCACAAAAAAACGTAGCATAGATTAGAGGTAAAGGACAGGCGCCCTGCTCGTGAGTGTAGTTGGAGTCTCGCAAGCCCTTTGTAAGTATTTACAACGTGCGTGTTAAGCCGAAAACGCGTTTATCGTCTCATAGTAAAACGCTCTAGTCGATGCTGTTTGTGTGTTGTAGTGCGCGCCAATCGGCTTATCATACTTGTTCGACATAATGTCACAAGAACCACAGAAGGCCACATGATAATTCATTATACAAAATGTGCATAGCATATGTACTGCACTGGTGCGATTTTTTATTTCATATTTTTTATTTTTACATACTGCAGCCCAATTATGGCTATCGCAGGAGTGGGTTTATTAATGTTGTTGGCTTAATTGCATAAGCACGTAACATGCAGCACGTGTGTTATATCCAACTCATTGCAGCCTGACTGCTGTGTTGGGCTTGCAACGATATGGAATCAAGGCTGCCTTTACTACTGTCTTACATATTACCGTTGCCTCATCGTGAATCTACCCTAGCTTAATTTATTTCATGTCATCTTTAAGTTGAGATTTAGTGGCATGCTCTAGTATGATAGTCGCACCACCATCGTGAAAAAGAGCACGTCACAGATAGTAAGTGATTATTGAGTTTGCTGTAATTTAAGGACGAGTTTGCAGTTCATTCTTGGGTACAGCTCAAAAAACACAGGACGCAAGCGTGTAAACGGGATAAGGTGCTGCTTAATTTTTAAAAAAAATTTTGCCCCTTTCTTTTCCTTCCTTTTTTGCCGCAAAATTTTGCCGATATACTGTTTTCTTCCACGCAATAAGCCACAGTTGGGTGTGTAATATTTCACTCAGTTTTTTGCTATAGTTCAGCTCCTGCAACATTGTGAACATGTGCAGTGAATTAAGGTCTAGATAATTTCTCACTGTGCCGTCTACTTTCTATACATTGCTTTGAAGGTAAACTTTAATTAAACATGTGTTACTGTTTTCTGATTTCATGGCTCTGTTTATTTACAGAATCTTTCAGGCACTTCCTCGAGTGCGGATGAGGCCCGCAAGATCGCCAACATCATCAAGGGCCAGAAGAAGCACTTGTAGTTTCGATTATGAGAATATATTTGAACATATGTCTCATTCATCCACTGTGATTATCCACTGTGATTCATCCACTGTGAAGGGGCGCTGCCACAGTGTGGGCCTTCTGCATGACGACAAGACACCCATAAAACACTTGCGCAAGACTAATTCTAATGGGGCTGAGAAGTGGGCAAATACAAAACTAATACAATGCCAGCAGGCAAATACAGAACCAATAGGCCAATATAATTCCAGTTGGCGAATAGAGAACCAATACACCAATATAGGTCCAGTAGGCTGATATAGAACCAATAGACCAATAGCCAAATACAGTTCCAATAGACCTATAGAACCAATAGACCAATAGGTGTCAATAACCCAATAGGCTATTGGTTTTTTATTGGGAATTTTTGCTAGGGATCTATTGTTCAACATTATTTTAATCTCTTGATAACACCCCCCCCCCTCCCCCCATCGTAGGGCCGGTTTTTTTCGGTAAAAGGTGGCAACCCTAGAACGGAGAAGTGCCTGTTGGTGTTGGTTTTTTTTTATGCCATCTGCAATCAAAGCAGTGTAAGAATGCAGACGATTCGGGACACTGATCTGCGATAGAACACGTGCAAGCCCAGACGAAGCTGAACCAGCCTCATTTGCAATACATGCAAATGCTCCGTAGAATTTAATTCTTTTTCACGTAATTTGACTTTTTAATTCTGTTATGCTGGCGATTTACTCGATAAGTGCCGAAAATATCGCACTACATATTTAAACTTCGCGCGCTAGGCACTAAGGTTGAACGCGGAGCCATCGCAAGAATCTCCAAAAGTCAGGAGGGCCGGCCCGATCCGAAGTGCGGAAAGCTGCAGGGGGCGGTGAAGGGTCGGGACCTGTAGAGTTACTGTACAGCGGTGAGCACTGTTGCGGTGAACACGCGAGCGCTTGGCCGACGGCACTATCAGCGCCGCGTAACAGCCATCGTTGAAAACATTGCACATGCGCAGCATGTGCTTTGCGATACACTCTTTCCACCACGCGCACTGCGTCATAGATATGCTTGTCGGGGATACGCTTGCGTGCGCGCGGTGGAAAGAGTATTTCGTAGAACGCATGATGCGCATGCGCAATGTTTCCACCGATGACCGTTTCGCGGCGCCGACAGAGCCGTCGGCCACGCGCTCGCGTGTTCACCCTAAGAGTGCTCACCGCTGTACATGCTATACAGTAACTCTAGGGACCTGGCCTAGTAAGGGCGTGTATGTGATTAGAAATGTGGTGCACTAGGTGAATTCCAAAGTCAGTTAAGGATAAGTAAAGGTCCGAAGGTGAGCGTAAACTGCAAACTCACACAGATTAAAACCTTTCTTTTGACTTCAATGTTAGGCCTCACCCAAACGGGTAAGGCCTCCCAAAAATTGGCCTATAGGCTCATTGGAGTGTCCCTCCCCACGGTAATCTTTAGTAAAAGGCGAAAGATTAATACGTGGATTTGAGGAGAGACCTGAGCGATGGCTGACAGTGGCCCTCGTTCAGTCCGCCTGAATACGGACTTGGCTTCGTGGCCAAGGTTTCACCAAGTACTTTTTCAAGTTTGGGGTTTAATGCTCAATGTTTCAGTTCGTCAATAGACCTTATTGCTTTCCTTCCCGTTTCAACGTACACTTCTTAATGAACTAATGTCATGTCTTACTACGTTTTCGTTTAAAAGCTAAAATTGTTGATATAAATTGCACGACGACTCCGCACGGCTTCCATTCTGGGTGCAGCCACGGCCCACTAGAGACACGCGTATCGCCGCAGTCCGGCTCCCACCGCGAACAATGAATGACGTCACTGACACGTGACCTAATGCTATTACGTCTAGTAACGTTGATTACGTCTGCTTGCTGCTTTTTCCCTAAGTAAGTTTTGAATTTTCCCCAGTTTTCTCCGTGTCGCCACGGAGTGCCCAGTTGGCAGTATGTCACGCGCTTGATGAAGTTCACGTCATATCCGGTTTCGAGCCAAACCGGGGAGAGCCAGACGTTTTTAGTCGATTGCATTTATACTTATTTTATTATTTATCATTACCTTACGGGGCCCTCGTGGGGCGTTGTGTAAGGGGGATAGTGCAGCGCAGATACATAACCGAGATATAAATATACAATAATACGCGTAACTTCCTGTTAATTGTTTTCATTGTCCTTTTTCGCTCACCCAGGCGACACCATGTGATTCTAACACTAGGTCACCGAGGTGTTAGTTCACATTTGATTCAGATGTAATTCGCTTTAACTTGAATTCACGCGTCTTCACATTTGACTCGCATTATTATGCACTATCACTGCGTGCAAGGCTGCATCCAAGGAGGAAAATTGGCTGCAACATGCCTGCATACACGGCACAGTGGGTGGTGGCATTGTAGATCGTCTGAATTACTGATATGATGAAGGATGATTAAATCCTCCTTGGATGCAGCCTTGCACGCAGTGATAGTGCATAATGCGAGTCAAATGTGAAGACGCGTGAATTCAAGTTAAAGTGAATTAAATCTGAATCAAATGTGAACTAACACCTCGGCGACCTAGTGTCACAATCACATGGTGACGCCTGGGTGAGCGAAAGAGGACAATTAAGACAATTAATAGGAAGTTACGCGTATTATTGTACATTTATATCTCGGTTTTGTATCTGCGCTGCACTATCCCCCTTACACAACGCCCCATGGCCCCGTAAGGTACTGATAAATAATAAAATAAGTATAAATGCAATCGGCTAAAAACGTCAAGATACTTCAGTGAGTGTCACGTGAGAACACGGGCTTTCGGTTCTCCTCAATGTTACCAAATGGACTGCTTATTTTCTGCAGTGTATCACTACACGAAACGCCACATATCCATATTGAGATCTGGGCCAGTTGGTTCATGATACTTGACGAAAGCCAGCAAAAGAACGGGACACGAGAAAGACACGGGACACGCGTGTGTGTCTGCCTCTTTCTCGTGTCCCGTTCTTTTGCTGGCTTTCGTCAAGTCCCACAACTTATCTTTTAGAAAACACAACGTAGATAAAATGTATTTCATTCTGTATCGCTCATGCCTTGTTCGATAAAACAGACGACATTGCAAAAGGGACGACCCTGTTGCGAAAAGTGGTAGACTGTGCAACACACGCGTGATGCAGAGCTTGTGGGTTCAACTTAATTGCCCAAGAGCGGCAATTAAGTTTGTTATTTCCTTTTCCCTGGGCTTAGTCTGTATACACTTTCATTTAAGCTACAAATTGCGTGGAAACTACTGACTGACGTCTGCAATGTGCATTTTCCGCTAATTATATGAAGTCATTTATTACAGCAATTATAACTTACACCTTCTGTCAAGCGGAACCAAATTACTTATTCTCCTCAAATCAACGCGGCTTTAAGAAGGTTATGTGTGACAAGCATGAACTCACAATTAAGCGACCTTCACAATTGAACGCGATCTCCAACAATAAAAATAATGGGCATTTGCCGGAATATTCGAAACTTCAAATATTTCGATTCGGATATAGTTCGGTATTCAATTCGATTCGCAAAAGGCACCCTTACTCTACGGAATATCCGAACCCCACAAAGGTTTATAACAAGTGTGAGCCTTAGCACAAAGAATTACATACCTGATGTGCTAAATTTCGCAAATTTTGATGCACGAATAGACAAATTATAATTTCGGTTGCCACTTTGCCCCCGTCCCACTAATGTGCTTTTGCAAATGTTGTGCCAGTATTGAAGCGTAGTGGCCAGAGCATGCCATTGTGTATGAGGCCAGAAATTATGCTTAACAAAACTACCGAAACAAATTTAAAGCCATTGAAAATTAAGAATAAATGTCTAAAAATAAGGAAGCCCAGAATTATCCTGGGTTATTCTAGATGAAGCGCCTGCAGTGAACATTGCGTTGATCAGTTGTCATTGCTCCTCCCAATCCAGAAAGCATGCTTCGATGATTAAACTATGACGACAGTATTAGCACATCAGCACTTGGGTCTTCAGTAAGCGGCTGTTTTCATCGTCTGCACGTGGCATGCACAACGGTGGCGCTGTTTCCCGAACATGCCAAGCGGCTATCTATCCTCCGTGGCAACATTAAATAACTGGGTATGTGACTATGTGTAATTACTGTACATCGATAATGAAAACCAGCAGAAGCCAAGGAAGGTGTATACGGGTCGTTGATTGTGCTGTTTTAAGTGTATTGTAACAGTTGTGATATAGATGCGAAGAAACTGAAGTGGACGAAAAGACAGCTTGCCGCTGGCAGGGACCGAACCTGCGACCTTAATTGGGATTACGTGCCCGGTGCTCTTGCCAACTCAGCTATAGAGCAGCGGTCGTACCCTCGACCACTTATCGGGTATTTATGCGCACGAAAACCCTGGGAGTGTCGCATACTGCCTGAGGCATCAACTCCGGCAGAGTTGATGCCTTCCAGGTGAGCGGCAGTATGCAGAGGGTATTACCGCGGTGGTAAATATGCGCGACACCCCGAAAATGCACTGCGGAAGCAGCGTCAGCATTGGTCAGCCTTTGCACTCCCACAGTCCAGAAAGGAGTTTCTCTTCTTTTCCTTTGAAGAGGTCTGCACTGCCGCGCTGTTGCACTGCATTTTACGGTTACTATATACTTCTTCAAGCAATGCAACAGCCATTTGTATTCCGTATTGGGAGTCGGCACTTTATAATCACTGGCATATATAGGCTTACTTGCTTTTGGTGGGGTAGAAAAATATTATAATAACTGATTACTAAATGCACGCACCGACAAACAGCTATACTGCACGAGAAAAGATATGTGACACAGTTTAATAAAGTTTGACTGACCGGCCGTCTGTCGGCGCAGCGGCGGAATAACAGTTGCTGATAATAACGAGAAGCAAGAAATTGCCCGAAAAAAAAAAATGCAGCGGCGTGTATATAACAGTACAATGATTTACTCTTCTGTAGCCTCTGCACACCTAGCAACTGTGGTAACTGTACTAAACATATTGCATATTGCTTCAGAATCGAAACCCTGGGGGGTGATCGAAACCAAGCTCGAAACCAATGACATCTTCATGAAATCGCAAAGGAGTGCACTGGGGCGCCCTGGTGTTACCCTGGTGCGCCGTTTCTGCCAATTTTTGTGCCACTTTCGACAAATAACACCGGGGCTCCCAGTTGCTACAAGGATTGTGCGAAACGGCGAACCAGGGCGCCCCGGTGCAATTTGAGTTTCTCACTAGAAAACTACGCATTTCATGAAGGTGCAGTAACTGCTCTCCACTTTTGGTTTATGGGACTGATCGGTTTGACGTTCCAAAACAACTCAGGTACCGTGTCTGGCACAGCTAGTGTACTCTCCCTGGCAAACTCAGGATATGAGGGACACCGTAGTCAAGAGATCCGGATAATTTAAACTACCTGAGGTTCTTTAATGCGCGCTCACATCGCACAGTAAGTACACTGGCCTTCAGCACTTCGCCCCTATCCAAGTGCGACCGCCGCGGCTGGGAATCGAACCCGCGTCTTTTGAGTCAGCAGCTGGGCACCGTAACCACTGCGAGTACAAAACGCAACAGGCAAGAGGCCCAATCCAAAGGGGTCTCTCAAGACCGCAACCCTCAAATGCTCGAATCATAACGGTCTACATAACCCGCATCATAAACAAGCAGTGGCCAGTGTGTCGATAAATCCGGCGTCGGAAACATGTGAATGATAACGAGTGAAACACAGCGTGCGAAAAGAAGGGACAAGAAAGGACACCAGAAAACAGCGCTAAAGAGACGAAAGACGAAGTCTCTTTAGCGCTGTTTTTTCACTCGTTACCATGAACCAACCAGCCCAAAGCGTTCCCTACTGCAACCATGAACAGGAACTCATCATATCACGCAGTGAACGAAGTGGGCTCGCCTCGCAGACCATGCTTTCATCCTTAGACGAACGCCGAAGCGTCTCGCGAAAAAGCGCCGAGGATAGAAAAACAGCATGTCTACACAATCTTTCCTTCGATTTCAGTATTAGGCCTCACCCAAACGGGTAAGGCCTCCCAAAAATTGGCCTATAGGCTCATTGGAGTGTCCCTTCCCACGGTAATCTTTAGTAAAAGGCGAAAGATTAATACGTGGATTTGAGGAGAGACCTGAGCGATGACTGACAGCGGCCCTCGTTCATTCGGCCTGAAAACGGTATTGGCTTCGCGGCCAAAGATTTGCACGTGTACTTTTGCAGCGAAAGCTGTTATGAGATCATTTCACCGGCAGTTTTCGGCGCCGTATTGTCCGCCGCAGCCGCCGCAGCCGCCGGTGTCCGTAATCAGTATTGCTCGAAATAAGAAAAAAATTCCAGGATGGAACGAGGTTCGAACCTGGGCCCTCAGCGTGGGAGCCCAGTATTCAACCTCTGAGCCATGCCGGTTTTCTTTTCTTTATTGCCGGTTTATTAACGTCACATGTACTGTAAGTGGTGTCTGAGCCATGCCGGTGCTTGAAACTGCTTTGCAAAAAGGTCCTATACAGGCTTCATGTCGGGAAGGAACCACATTAGCACATGCAATATAGCATGGTAGAAGAGTAAAATAAGCACCAAGCGTCGCACAACGCGAATTCTGTAACCAGGCGTCACACAATGCGAATTGCGCAACGAGTAGGTTGTTGAATGCTTCCAACCCATTACAAAGGGCTCTGCCATAATTCTTCATCGTCATCAGGCACAGCATCAACAAAGTGCGCATAATGCCTTACATGCGTTTAGCAGGTACCAGGCTCTCCGTAAAATGACGAAAAATGGCGCAGTGCCTGCTGCCCTACTTCTCAAAAATTACAATGATTTATAGCGTAGTGGGTTCCTCGAAGTGCACTTGTATTGGTTGCCAAGGAAGCCCATAATCGCATGACAGAGTTCTTCAATCATACCAGTTGCGAAACTGCGTTCCGAAACCCGGACATGCCATTGGCCAATTCTGCGGGAGTTAGCAGATTGTCGCGCCATCTGGGAGCTACAATACAAAACACTAGATTGCCCCTCTTGCGTGCGCTCTTCGCAGGCTGCTCAACGCCGCACGCAACGCTGGCGTTGTCACCGCCATGCTGGCCATGCCCTTGGCTTGAATGGCGCCGCTGTCAGCTGTTTTCGCTTTGCACAGGTAGTAATAAAAGGCGTGTCAAAGCGTCTAGTTTAATTTGGTCGAAGGAGCTGTTTGCAATTTCGTGCTACGATGCTTCTGATTATTTCACTGCGCCCTAATTATTTTTGTTACTCCTCGTTTGCTCACCTGAAAATGTGTGCTGTGCTCGAGGACAGGCTACTCGCGGGAAATTTGAGATGACGAATCTTTGAAGTGTTGCGCTCTGCGGTTACGTTGTGTCTCACAAACATGATGTGAACGATGGTCGCACAAACTAGACACTGATACGGTGGAGTGAAAACCAAAGCACATCAGTACCGACCAGTACATACCATAAATTGGCCGCTATGTCTTGCGCTCAGCGGTCGCTTCCAGTAACCGCGAAACCAATGGGACACAGGGTGGGATATCATATAGTAATGAAATTACGATGATAAAAAAGCGGAAACATTGAACAATGCTATGTACTTGCAAGTAACGCTCCAAGCGCTGTTTTCTTTTCTGGTGCTATGTTCGTGGAGTCTTTCCGAAGGTACCGGCGCATTTTACTTGCAGACGACACGTTTGCTGCTCGGGCAACGTCGTCTGCTGCCGTTGACAGACTTACCCGTACTTTAGATCTGTTGCGATAATTTTGCAACGCGCAGCGTACGAATTGATGTAGTTACTGTGTCGACATTTAAATACCGAATAAAGTGGAAATGGTACTGCCTAAAGCATATCGTCTGCATCGTGTGTTTCGCCGGCGGCACTCGGCAGCTTACCAGACTCCCTGCAGTTTTGCACTTTTGCGCGCTCGTTCAACACGATGAAATATGCCTAGGAAATGCTCGGTACCCGGTTGTCCATCAAGCGGCAACAGCACCCTACGCAGCGGCGGCACAAGCACAAGGTCAGTGCATTTTTTTGAGGTGCCGAAGACGCAGGAGCTACGAAAGAAATGGGAGCAAGTGCTTTTAGGAAGGGGCGAAGCATTCCGTGACCGCAGTCTCATCTGCGAAAAACACTTCGCCCCCGAGGACATCATTAAGTGCTGGACACATAACATTCAGGGGAAAATTGTGGAAATAAGGAGAGAGCGGTGGGACCTGAGGGAGCATGCAGTTCCCATACATTCGCATGAGGCAGAATTGCACACTGACCCAAGCACCGACACAGCAGAGGGTGCTTCCACACAAGACTTCAATGGCTGTTGCCCAGTTACTGAAGTTCAAGAATTATTAAGCATTAAGCAGCTCTATGGTTGGACCATTCAAAACATTAATGAAGATACATTCGCCCTATACAAGCCATCTGTGCTCAATTCGGTCCTCTTCATTGACAAGGCAATTATTGTGGAAAAAAAAGGATGCATCACAATAAATGCTGCCGGAAAGGTAGTGGCGCCTAGGACCTTCCAATGCGCTACGGATGCACAAGATGCAAGCAGTCTGGTGGCACTTGCGGAACGGCTAGAAAAATTGAAGCTCTGCCAAGGATACACAAGCAGAATGGCTAGCAAAGCACAAGTGCACAGTAAGAAATGTGCCATACTTGCACACAATGCAGTATGCATGATGTGCAGGAGAGAGAGAGACAGGGCTGGGTCAGTGAAATTCAATATCTCCCAGAAGACCACACTGAAGAAAGCAAATGTTGCCCTTGGAAAAAAACTGACCCGCAGTTATGTGGCAAAAAGAAACATGCAGCACGAGAGGCAAGCACTGAAAAAACAGAACAGGCGATTGAAGAAAGAACTAAGCATAAGAAGTGCTGAGGACCTGCCACATGCCCAACGTGCGGCGTTACGAACAGCACTACAATCACTCAGAAGAAAATCCAAAAAAGGGATGCGCTACGAAAAGGAATGGCTAATGAATTGTCTTCTGCTCAGAATTTCAAGCCCGAAAGCCTATCGCTTGATCAACAACATGAAAATGCTTCCCCTCCCATCAATGAACAGGCTGCGTCAAATTCTGAAAGGCATGCCATGCCAATTTGGATTTAACAAGACAGCTCTAGAGAGCATTGCTAGCCACATGAAAAACAAAAAAGGGTTCAACTGCTACGGAACATTAATATTGGATGAAATGAAAGTGCGACAAACAGTTGAATTTGATCAGAGCAATTTGAAACTTGGAGGCTTTGTTGACTATGGCAAAGACAGCACTCAAAAGACCTTGCAGACCATGCCCTTGTGTTCATGTATGTGCCTTTATTCAGTAACTGGGTACAGCCAATCGCCAGCTTCGCCAGCAAGGGAGCTGCACCAGGTGATGTCCTTGCCAGGCTTGTGCTTGAGGCTGTTCTCGAACTTTTCAAGCAAAATGCAGTAGTGATAGCAGTCGTCAGTGATGGTGCCGGGAGCAACAAGGCCATGTGGGCGCAATTCAGGATATCTGGAAGATGGAAGGTTGCTGTGAACAAAGTGCAACATCCCTGCCTGCCAGGGAAGCATCTGCACTTCGTGTGATGCGCCACACATGATAAAGTGCATACGCAACCACTTGCACAAGCACAATGTTGCACAGGTAAGCTCTAAAAAGAGAGAATTTAGACATACCGTGCAATTCATTTGCATGTGTTTTTCTAGGCTGGAAACTGTGAAGTTGCCTACGATCACTACCGGTTGCTGTACAAAGCCGAGGAGAACCAGCAGCTTCGTATTGTGCCAAAGCTGACGCAAGCACACATTGAACCAGACTGCTTGCGCAAGATGAATGTACGCCTTGCTGCACAGGTGAGAAGGCACAATTGAAATGATACAAGCAAGCAATGTCAACAATATTAGTTAACATTATTACTGTTGCGTTTGTTGTGTCAAAAGCACAATATGATTATGAGGCGCGCATAGTGCAACAGTGCTAACTTGTCTTACCGTTGTACCCTTATTTTCAGCTTTTCAGCCGTGGAACAGCCATAGGCTTGGAATTTTACAGGAACCAGGGGCTCCCAGGACTGGAAAACAGCGAAGGCACCGAAGTTTTCACTAAGGAGCTGAACGACTTGTTTGACGTTCTCAATGCAAAGCTGCCGAAAGAAGGAATCAGGCCTGGGTCATCGAAACAAAAGGTGAAATGTGTGCAGTCTGTGCACAGAATGTGTGGCCGCTTAATAAGTCAATACACCAGCGTTTTTTTTTCTTTTTGGCCAGACACCATACCTCGTAAAAATGGCAATGTTTGTTTTTACCAAGTCGGATATGCAGTAATACAAGAACATCTCAAAGAAGAAATACTGTATACAAAAGAGAATACATACATTTAAAAAAAAAAACTCTGATAACTCCAATGTGGTGAAACAGAAATGGTAAAAGTAAGAGAAAATATCGCTGGGAACCTCTAACACAAGTCCCAATACAAATAGGATGCCATAAAGAATCATTCAGAAGTGCACCAAAACTCTATAACGTCGAGGCTTGGCGATATATAGCGCAGAGTCGACACACCCTAATTGGTTACATTAAAAAAAATTTCAACATAGTTTACGCCAGCTTTACTTACTTATAATGCTTTAAAGGGACACTAAAGGAAAATATTAAGTCGACGTTGATTGTTGGAATAGCGTTTCAGAACCCTCGTAGTGCTTGATTTGTGCCAAGGAAATGCTTATTTTGAAAGAAAATCGCGGCTTTAGCGCACTTCAAATCACCCGCCTGAACTCTGACGTAGCAGTTTCCATGCCAACCTTACCAAGAGGCAGCCATGGGCCACTCCGAAACTGTATAGTTCACTGTAACGGAGCTTAGCTTGGCCAGCAGCAGAAGTAGAGTATCAACAGTGCGAAAATAGCGAGAGCCAAACAGACGCAGCAGTATGCGATACCGAAACTACCACTGAGACAAGCAGCACGGTGAAAACGGAACTTTTGAACCACTCGCGCCGTTCCCCATGGTAACGCCAAGAGGTTTTTTTCCCCATGAATCAAAGAGAAACGAACAAGCAGCATTTTATTACGTCTTGTGATGCACGGAAGGTTCTTTTTTATCGCAACTAGTTTGACTACTAGTGGTTAATTGTACTCGGGACTCTTTGACGTCATCGGGGAATCACTTCGAAAATGTCCCACTCGTGGCGCACATCGTGTCCTACCTTTACCTTAATTCTCGATTACTAGAGCACTGCTGTTGATACTGTTGACGTTTTAGACGTTCTCACCCATTGACCTTTCACTCTGACATGAATTGTTGTTTGCCTTTAGTGTTCCTTTAACCTGTGCAGAAGAATCATTTTTTAAAATTATGCAATTATTGTTTATTCATGCTGCTCACATAAGAAAATGTTCCCTAACCTTGGTGTCAAACCATAAACGTTGATCTAAGTGTGTTGGTGAAATGTAGCATAGCATGAGAGCAATGACAAAATATTTAGAGACAACAGCCAATGAGACATAAAAGTGTTGTCTGCTCAGCTGTTTACGCAAAATGACGCCAGGTGGAATGGAAAAGAAAGACGACAAAAATGTTAGGGTCAAGCAGCATGAATGGTTACACACACATGACTAACACCAACTGTACACAATGTAATGATAGGTGCTGTAGTCTAAACTGCAGGGGCTCTCTTTCGTTGAAAACTTTCCTATTTTCTGGAAGATGTTTTCTTTTTTATTTGAAAAAAAAAATACAATGCCAATGGAACTTTAGTAATAGCTTGCTATTTCAAAAGAAACTAATTGTGTGTGTTGTTCATGGCCAATTTAATACTCCCTTGTGGAACACGACTGCAGCCCAAATTAAAAGAAATAAGGCACAGACATCACACATTTTGAGCATCTCACATTGTAAGATAAATTTGAAGTGTAAAATGAGTGTTCCTTACCCTGTAGAAAGAGTAGCCTTTGCAATAAATACCGGATTATGAGATTCACTTCAGCAATACTGCCAACATATTGCTATATTATAACCAGGCAGTATTGCACTATCCATTCCTCATTCACAGATCATTGATGCCTTCTTGGTACCCTGGACCAAACAGAAGAAAGATTCTTCAGAACACGAGAAACCATGTTTGCCTCAGCACAGACAATTCAGTCACTCCGTGTATCACTGATGTCGATGCAAGATATCCTTTCAAGCCTTTTCAGCGAAGGTGTCAGCTACGTGCTAACCAGCAAGTTGAATCAAGACCCACTGGAGGTGAGTGAAAATTGTAATATTCTTTTGGCTAAATAAAATACACTTTGGAATGCCGCCTACCAATAACGAACACAGCAATGCTTTCTAAACATTTCTTGAACTGCATCCAGTTTTCCATATTACAATATCCTAGCTTAAAGGGAAAGTGAACAAAAATGTTGACGTCATGATTTCAGCCAAATTGAAAGATTGTGTGTTAAAATCAATAGACGCAAACTTCATTTAAGGCAGCAACTTGAGGAAAATAATGATTTAATGTGTTTACAAACTGCCGCATCCGGCGGCAGTGCTGTGAACTAGAGGAGGTGACGTTTGGCGATGTTTAATGCACCGGAGACAAGCATACCAACAATGCCAGCTGGCACTCGAGCCTCTCAGCATGCTTAGCTCAGACTACGGTTCCCAGAACTGGTATGATGAGCACTGGCAGCGAAAAATGCTCCCGGGTGGGGTGAAGCCCCTAAATGGTGGGGCACATTTTAGCGCCTTTGTGGAAGGGGGAGAGTGCAATGTAAAGGAGAGGTGGAGAAAGGGCAGTAGCAGGCAGCAAAACACGCATTCTGCATCCGCTGCAGTAACTTAACCATCACAGCTCACGCTGTCATGCAGCTGCCACGCGCTTAGGATTCTTTAAAATTTAGCCAACTGTTCAAGAACATGTGAAATAGACTCGGTTTATCGGAACAGTCGTGTCCTCCAAGTAGAATTTTGATATTTTCATCAGTTCTCTCAATTTTGTTCAGTTTACCTTTAGGGGTTGCATTCCTTGCCAACAAGTAACTCTTCGAGAATTTATGAGAAACAGTGACCATAATCACTGCTATCAGCAGAACACAGTACATAAGCAGCATTTTGTCATACTGTCCACATCCTTCACAATGATGAGGTGAATTTAGTAAGACCATACAGTGGTGATGTTTTTTTTACAATAGTGATTGATTGTTAGTGGCTACACACACTGCTAAATCTGTGACAAGCAGTTAACTAGGTAGCAATTGCTTGTCATCAACCTCTTATTAATTTAGGCTACATGACGCAATTCACAGAAATAGGCTATTCAAGAGCCAACAGGCTTGTCTAGAGCACTGTAATGGAGCACTCCAGCCTATACAAACGACGTTTGCTGATAACACCTGGTTTGAAAGAGCCCGAATTATATCATGCGTGGCCGCTAAGGATGAATGCTCAAGTGTGGGCTATCTCAAACTACTTGTTATCGCTATACACGCCACCAGGGCAGTGTGCTGACATCTGTACATACGTTAGGCATCCTGCACCCGGACAATAATCCGTTTCAAAATAAACATGTGTGATGATGTAGGGTGGAGTGGTATATTGTATTTCAGTAGTTCAATTTGAGACTTCATTAACAAAATGAGCAAATAACTCAAATAAATTTAGTTTCATGACAGAGACAGAAGATCAACACACAGAATCTGGCATGACTCTCAAGTTTACAGCAACGCTAACATGCCAAAGCCACTTCCTTACTTTTCAATTTCATGATTGTAATGATTACATGAATTAGTTGGAAGGTTAGCAGCGAAATACTTTGTCAAATTTCTGATTGCCATGTTTCCAAACAAACTTATGCAATATCTTGCTAAAATGAGCATTCAGTTAGCTAATTAAAATGAACGATTTGTTTTTAAAAAGTACGGCCTGTGTCAAAGCGAGGGCACACTAAAAATGAAACGAATTTGACATAAGACTAAGGTAATACTAGCATTTTTTTAACTATAGGTTCAACGATATAGTAAAGAAAATGATCCCTGAAAAGTGAATGCACCCTTGAACACTTTTTAAGATCCCCTGTTTTATGTCTGGGTAGCATAGCCTGAAGGGTTGATAGTCAAATATAGCAACAATGGTTGCGATATAGCTCAGCTTTCATCTGTAGTGTTTTAATGACTTTCGAAGCTTCCACCCATTCCATCAGAAGCCTTTATTCTCTGGCCCATGCAAATTTGCTAATACATGTCAACTCTTCATTTATAATTGGTATTCCATTCAGCGGGCAGCGTGCCTGCTGTGGTAATTTGTAACAAGCCTCAACGACTGCAAACATCCATTCTTGACACATGGCCATGTAAACACACATGTAATTTGCCTAAGCAATATTAACAAGTCTCTACAGTCGCCCACCAATTTATTGAACGCTGCAGGGGCGAGATAGTGTCCGACAAAACGAATTCACGTAAAAAAAGTCACTTCATTTACCAAGCGGCTTGAAAAGCTGGCCAATCAGTTTCTCGGGTGCTCTACGCTTCCATCCAAAAGCTCAGCTTGCACGTCGGTGATGGTGATGTTCTCGCTGTAAACAGCAGAAAGCACCACGAGGGCTTGCATTAGTTCATAGGTTGTTGGCAGCACAGTCACTGGTTGCTCATTGTGGGAGCCCGAGTCATCATCTTCCAGCACCTGGTGAACTATTTTGACCTCAGTAAGTCCGGCACAGAGCTTGGTCTCACTGTCACCATTAGTGAACTGTGCCAGTGTCACTTCCATGACCGACCATATGCGAAACTGCAGGTGCCTGCTGTCAAGGCTGCATGCGAGATGAGCTGATGATACACATGCAGTGCGGGTAGGGTGGCTAACGTGGGTTCAGGGCTACAGAAAAACAAAATGGCAGCAATGCTGTTTGCGTTTTCAGTGGTTTTTGGTAGCTGTACGCTTACGATTGAAAGAAAAAGTTAGGAAAATCAAATGAGAAGGGTTTCAAATACCCAGAATTTTGGTTGATGTTATACACTGACTCTATGGAGCATGCAACTGTGACATGGCAGAGACCAGATATTTAGGGTGGTCCAAATAATAGGACGTTTGAAAAAATGGTCGGCGACTGTATATACACAAGCAACCTTATTGTCATGCTTTCACTTCCAATTTTAGCCTTGCATAAGTGCAAATTAAATATTAAAGTAAACAATACGCTTACAAGTGCTTTGATTTATACAATATTTGTACAAATGTCTCTTTCACTTCAGAGGTTCTTCGGCAACATCCGTCATTTGGAGGACATGAAGATCACCCCACCATAGTGAACTTCTCCTACATCTTTCGGCTCTTGACCATCTATGCCCCAATGAAAGCAGCAATCAAAGGCAATGTAGAAGCCCAGGAGGATATCTTGCCAGTTCTTTCAGGTGTGCTCGAGGCTGGTGTCAAAGACAATGAGTGCCACAAAGAAAAGCTCCACGCACGCTTAGAGAAAAAGCTTGAAGAGCTCTGCTTTGATCTGCAAGACACGAGCACAATGGCTGCGCTTCCCAGCACAAGCAAGGACCACTCATACAGCAAGGCAACTGCAGAAGACTGTGTAGTATATTATCTTGCTGGCTACATTGTGCACAAAATCTCAAAGAAAAAAGGGCTGTTTAAACTGCTTAGCTGACATTCAAACTGACGCTCCACATATGCCGGCAGCATGGGTAACATTTGCTAGGTCATTTAAAGAAATGAGCCTGAAGCACCCCACAGAGAAGATGTTCCTGTCACTGAGAAGCATAGAAAGCACTGTCTCAAGCGCACTTAACCGCTTTCAACTGTGCAGTGACATTTTTTGGGAACTTCTCGATGCTCTAGAGTTAACAAAGTTTCCAAAACTCGGGTGTGCAGAACACAAGGACAACTTTACAGCAACCGTGCTTAGGACATACACAATGCTACGAATGCATTTTTTTGCTAGAGACATGTCAAAGAAGCTGAGCAAGTCAGTAGAGACTGCGCATGCACGCAAAAGAGCAAAGCTCATGTAATTTTGAATGAGCAAACCTGTATCGAAATACAAGAATTTTGTTCCCCCAGTCCAACTGTGCCCAACATAGCCAGGAATGGAACCCCTGCACGTGTGCTTAGCAGCGAAATGCCGCGCTTACTCAGCCACCAAGTGATTGACAAGCAAAACCTGTGCTGTAGCTGTGCAACAGCTGGCTTTGATAGTGCTACTTTCCTCTTCCATATTGTAGTGTTTGTAATCTTCATTAAAGGGCCCTTCAGCAGCTTTGTGAACTGCAAACAAACAAGTGAGGCACCTACATCACTTGGCAGCAATTGCATCGGCAAAGTGAAATGTGTTTGCAAGGCCTGAAAATTATAAAAATCGGAAACAAAAAGCTGCACACCTTTCCATTTCTGGGAGCCATGCTGTGTGAGCGTGAAGGATGATAAGTATGCATTCCTACGTCCTAGGCGTTCCTGGGAAAGCCACTGACCCTGGGATGTGGCTTTAGTTTTTCATCTGAAGTGAAGCACTCAATGCCAGCACTGAAAGTGTACCAAGAAGCAAATTAGAAAGAGAACAAACAAAAAAAAGAAGGCAATTCTAGCCACGTCACCATGACGTGCTCTCTTTCCTCAAAACTTGAGAGGATGCAAGGCTAACCAAACCAAAGAAGGATGCTCTGGCACACTACACAAGGCAGTTATGTGCGAGCACTTCAAGTTGAAGGTTCAGATGAGAGTTTCACAGATGTAATACTTGTACTAATCGACGAAGCTGATGAAAGCACTTAAGAAAAGGAGCAATGTTGTGTCACGACATCCTTTGAAATGATACAAGAACACAGTTTCATTCATGCATTAGTCATGACATCACCTGGAACATGAAAAATGCTTCACACCTTGGGGAGGCTGCTGCCCTATATACATAAGGTGGCTACTGCAAAAGTGTGTTGACTGGTAGAACTGTGTGCACTTCCATGGCAACACAGCAAAAGTGTAGGCTAAGATTTGCAACTTACACGATGTCCTTCATAAGTAGTTGCAAGCTAGGCACTCTTCTGTAGCAGTATAATACGTTGATTTTTTATTCGCTGTTTTTTGTTTCCTGAGAAAGAATTTTTTGTTGCCTTGCATTCACTGCTCCACGTTTTCCTAGATAATGTAACGCGTTCACCAGTGCATGTTTTGCCCGGAGAACTTCTGTTTGTTTCTTGTACTTATAATAATGCAATTTCATATGCAATATTGTGATGCTTGCTTCTGCTTTATTATCTGTATTGAATTAGTGCTGCAAACCATGCTTGTGTTGTGTTGCATAATAAAGTCTTTGCAAATGCTCTTGTACATCTCCCCTTATGGAATGCATATAGGGGCCTGGAATAAACTTGTTCCACATGGCAACAGAAGTGTGACTGGCTCACTTATGATAAGGAGACCAGTTCAGCGCTGGCCCATCATAGCACTGACCCTTGCAATGTCATGTTTTTCATTGGCTTGCTTCATTTAGCATGATGTGCAAGGAATACATTATACACATCAGCGTGTCACATTTGCAACTGCTGGGATGAAGTCGAATGCTGGGGTGCTTCCAGCTTTAAACTCTATCCTCTAATATTGAATGGTCGCTCTAAATAAATTCTTTGACAGCTGCATTTGCTTTCTGTGCAAAATTAGGTCTCTTTTATCAAAATATCTCAAATTATTGTCTGCAAACACGTACCTTAGGTACTGCAAGCCTTTAGGTATACTGTCTATAAATGCCTACAACAAACTTTGTTGCAAGTAACACTTTCGCTTCAACAGTCTCAACCACATTCAGTCACCTTTTGAACAAGATATAAGCCAAAGGCCCCTGTTAGGTATCTTACATTTGATTGCCGCACTTAGGTATCTTACATTTGATTCTCATGCAGCGAAGGCAATGCTCGCCTTAAATAGAATCATTTCAGTGAAGCAATTGTTACCACTGTCATTAACCTTCATACTGCTGAGATCACAGGCACGTTAACAGAACATTTAAAAAAGGGTAACTGATATGGAAGGAGACAGATCAGCGGATGATTCAGGCCCAAGCAAGCTAGCATGCCTTAATGTGTCAACTTTAATGGTATCACTCAGTACTGATGTCTGTAGCAGCAGAATTTACTTTGCGACGGTGAATCCTTTGAACTTCTGCGTTGCCCTCTTCCATCCTTCTGTTTACATTCTAACAAAGGCTACCCTGGAAAGGTAAGAAGTGCCGCTACCACGTATCACTTTGCATATTTACTGATACTTAAGAAAAAAGCAGCAGTGGGTGCGAGTTGGCAATAAACAAGGCCTCCAATGGTGATAACAATGGGTAAAAAATCAGCTTTATTTCTGGTATTTTGTGCTAAAATCTGAATAATAGAAAACCTTAGGCCAGTGAGGAAGGCAATGAATGCATGCATGAATCAAACAAAGGTGCAGGCCAGTGGCTACTTTGTCTAAAGCAGAACATTCAGGTAATGTCAGATATACTGCTGCATACATTCTGCAACTAACACAAGAAACATCACAGAATTCGCATGTGATAAAACCCACCTCAGTTGAAAGATGCTGCTGTTGAAGCTGGGCATTCGTGCTAAAACACTTCAGTTCATCTCTGCAATGCTTTAAGAAAACATGCCGACGCCTGCGACAAAAGTAATAAAAATGAGTCCAATGAGCACAACTAACGAACATTATTTTAAACCTCAGCACTTGAGAAAATATATGGCAGAGTGACGCATAGCACTTCGACAACAATAAAGTTTGGTGCTCACACGTCTGACATTACGGAGCATAACAGCAAGAAGAAATAGCGATGGGGTCATTCTGTAGAACTCTAACACTCAAGATTTTGGAAAGATTACGAAACATGTACGACGCTCACTGCAACTAAAGTAAGAGCACCACTGATTTTTTTAACAGTCTACAATGTCTTAGTGTATGGCCTAATTAATTCGGGTAGCGAATACACCGCTCGTCATTTTTTCAGCAGCTGTAAGCTAGCTGTCACATCGCACGCCCGATAGCCTCCCTCCTTCACCATAAGCAATGTTTTAGTGTCCGCCCAACTTTTCGCGCCAAGGACGGTGTCTTTAATGCAAAACCACACTCAAAAATAGCAAAAAGGCTCTTCTTTTTTTGGCAACAAGACCAAGTTAAGCGAAGCAATGTAAGTTACACTTACCGAAACAATTTCGATTCCCCTGGATCAACGCTGCATCCCGGTTGCATCCGCCTTACCGCTCGCTATTCTGCCAAAATGTAAGCATCGTGTGCTCTTCAAATGAATTCTGTAACCTCCGGACTTTGCTGCACCGTCCATTACGCTATGCAGCGGCGACGGCTGCGGTGTAACAGAAAAAAAAAAACGTCCACCACACGAACACGCCGCTGCTCTACAGCTGCTCTGCGCGCTGCCATGTTGTTTGGCAGAATGCGGCGGCGCTCACGGCTCTGCGCAACATAAAACACAAAATATGGCGTTTATTAGTTAGTGTTTTGGTCGATAGATGACGCGACAATCAGCTCACTCCCGCAGTTTCGGCCAATGGCGTGTCCGGATTTTGATACATGGGGCCTATGGGGAGTTTCGCAACTGGTATGATTGAAGAACTCTGATCGCATGATCCATTTCCTCGGGGTCTCAGTAAAATTACAATGATTTAGAGCGTAGTGGGTTCCTCGCAAGTTCACTTGTATTGGTTGCCAAGGAAGCCCATAAGCGCATGATCCATTTCCTCGGGGTCTCAGTAAAATTACAAGGATTTAGAGCGTAGTGGGTTCCTCGCAAGTGCACTTGTATTGGTTGCCAAGGAAGCCCATAAGCGCATGATCCATTTCCTCGGGGTCCAGGGCTGGGCAGAGATACTCAGAAAAGTATTCCGGAATACAGATATCGAAATACATGAACTGGAAGCCTAAAATACAGATACTGAGATACATTTGCCTTTAACGTAACGGGATATTTCGGAGAAACTTTTGCAATAAGACGAAAAAAGTATTCCGGAATACAGTTACAGCGATACAGATACTGGAATACTTTTTTTTTATTTCAAGGATGCTCATAATACGCAAATACACTTATTAGTGCAGCATGATGTAATTAAAGTTGCAGCGCGTCGAAACGTTCAGATCATTTATTTATTTATTACAGTACCCTCAGCGCCATTAAGACATTGCAAGGGAGTGTCGCTGCTTTGAGAACTGAACGCCCGCGAAGCATTGCAAAGCCTGTTCCAAGGCGGTATCCGCGCCGGGGGTCGCGAAGTAATGGCTTGTCACCCGAAAAAAGTTCGGCGTGCTGCACTGACCTTGAGAGACAGCGACTTTCGTCGGCAGAGGCCGACAACACTGCCCCCGCGATTCTGCCGCCTGCGTTGTCGCGCGCTTTACCACATGGACCATTCTGTGCTTGAGGGGAAACCATCGCCTCCCTATCTGTCGGCGACCGGCGGCGCGCCTTTGCTTGTCTTGGCACAAAAAAGAAAAAAAAACGTCATTCCCCCATTGGGAACACGCCTCAACTCATTTCCGACACAAAAAACAATGTAGCGAGATACCCGTGTCCTGCATAGTATCGCGATACAGGCGATACATCGTAAATGTATTTCACTACTGAGATACAAATACATTTTTCAAATGTATCTCGATATAGAAATACAGATACTCAAAAGTATCTCTGAAATACTATCGCGATACTCTTGTATCGCGATACTGCCTAGCCCTGTCGGGGTCTCAGTAAAATTACAATGATTTAGAGCGTAGTGGGTTCCTCGCAAGTGCACTTCTATTGGTTGCAAAGGAAGCCCATAAGCGCATGATCCATTTCCTCGGGGTCTCAGAAAAGTTCTTCGCCCCCCCCCCCCCCGTCTCTCGCCAAGTCAACGTATGTTATACAGCATGACGGGAGAGGGAAATAGCGACCGGGCGTCACCCAATGCAAATTACATAACTGGTGGTCCGTTTAAAGCTTCCAACCCATTACTAAGGGCTGAGGCATAATTCTTCATCGTCATCAGTCGTCGCGTCAACAAAGTGCACATAATGCCTTACAGACGTGTAGCTGGTGCCTCGCTTCTCCTCAGAATGACGAATAATGGCTTAGTAGGTGCTTCCCAACTTCACAAAAATTGTGTTTTATGGCGTAGTGGGTATCTTTCTAGTGTACATGTATTGTAGCCCCAAGATAGCTTACAATGGGCTCTAGAAACGCCGCTCTTCCAGCTTTCGCGATGACTGTGCTGCGGTTTCAGCGCAGGCCTGGCGTTTTTTTTTTTTTTTTTTGAACTTTGGGGTTTTCATGCTCAATGTTTCAGTTCTTCAATAAACTTTATTGCTTTTTTTCCCGTTACAACATGCGATTCTTAATCAATGAATGTCAATTGTTGCTGCATTATAGTTTAAAAGCTAAAACTATTGATAAACATTTTTTGACTTATTACACCGCACGGCCTCCCATTTTGAAGACCTATTGAAGCTTATAGCAGTCGCCATCTATTGTTGAACATCGCGGGCTAGGGCAACACCACCAAGATTAGCTACCCCTCCGAGATTAGGAGTTGCAGTTGCGGTTCTTGTGGATGTTCGTGGTAAACGCGATTGCTCGCTGCTGTTTTTCACGCAGTATTGACTAATTTTTGCGTGTGCACGGTACACTCTGTGTTTGCGGAAGCCTGGTGCATTGTTTTTCTTGCAGATTGGTTAGAAATGCGTGCTTGTAATCGGACACAACATCCCCAACTCACCGCGGCAACATTTTGTCGCCTTCCTGCACTTTGGCGCCCCTTTGAGGAGTAAAATGCCGAAATAAATGCTGCAGGAATCATCATTGAGTGTTATTTCCTTGTTTAGAAAAACATGCAGCTACCGCTCTTCTGGCTGATGCAGGTGAGAGGAGCTCTTGACGCTGTTAGTGTGATCCTTCCGGACCGTTCCACGAAACACGAGACCTCTAAAAACGTTTCATAGAGGTTTTGTGTTTCATTGGGCGTGTTTGGTCGCGTAACTTCGAATTACTGTGATAACCTGACAGGCGTAGTACATATACATGGATTGAACGGAGAAGTATGTGTTTTTTTTTTTTTATGCCATCTGCAATCAAAGCGGTAAGAATGCAGACGATTCGGGACACTGATCTGCGATAGAACACGTGCAAGCCCAGACGACGCTGAACCAGCCTCATTTGTAATACATGCAAATGCTCCGTAGAATTTTTTTTTCACATAATTTCACTTTTTAATTCTGTTATGCCGGCGATTTAATTACTCGATAAATACCGAAAATATCGCACTACATATTTAAACTTCGCGCGCTAGGCACAAGGTTGAACGCGGAGCCGTCGCAAGAATCTCCAAAAGTCAGGAGGGCGGGCCCGATCCGAAGTGCGGAAAGCTGCAAAGGGGGGGGGGGGGGACCTGGCCTAGTAAAGACGTGTATGTGATTAGAAATCTGGTGCACTAGGTGAATTCGAATACGCAGTTACTGACTTCGGAGTGCAAATAGTGTCTAACCGAAGGTGAGCGCAAACTGCGAACTCACACACATTAAAACCTTTCTTTTGACTTCAATGTTAGGCCTCACCCAAACGGGTAAGGCCTCCCAAAAATTGGCCTATAGGCTCATTGGAGTGCCCCTCCCCACGGTAATCTTTAGTAAAAGGCGAAAGATTAATACGCGGATTTGAGGAGAGACCTGAGCGATGACCGAAATCGGCCCTTGTTCAGTCCGCCCGAATACGGACTTGGCTTCGTGGCCAAGGTTTCGCACAAGTACTTTTTCAAGTTTGGGGTTTTGATGCTCAATGTTTCAGTTCCTCAATACACTTTATTGCTTTTCTTCCCGTTTCAACGTACACTTCTTAATGAACTAATGTCATGTCTTACTACGTTTTTGTTTAAAAGCTAAAATTGTTGATAGAAATTCCACAACTACTCCGCGCGGCTTCCATTCTGGGTGCAGCTGTCGCCATCTAGTGTTCAAGATCGCCTGCTGGGCGTGCTTCGGCCCACGCGACATGTGCGCCGTGCCAACGTTGGCCGTGCTGCAACTGCAGGCCTGCAACCAAGATGGATTAAAAATTGGCCGCGTATCTGCGTGCTTCGCTGCAAATGTCGTCTAAAGGCGATAGAAGAGGCGCTGCGTGAGATATGAACGCCATCTGGCAATACGTCGGGAAACGTGAATGCTGTGTTGCGGGCTGGTAGTCCCGGCGCAGCAGCAGGCGAAGACCGGCAGTGACCAACGCGACCGGCGGGGACGCCAGCCAGCCCGAACACGCGGTTTGGCGCGAAGCGCCGAAGCAGAAGAAACGTCCGCACTCAACGAGTACTCTCCACATACTCTTTTATATTCACGTCGCCTAGGTAAAGCAGGAATGCCAGAGCGGCGCCCCATGGCACTCGTACAGTGCAATACTGAACCGAAACCGAAACACAACAATGAGCTCGTGCAGAGGGCACGGAGGAAGCCAAGTTTCGGCGCAGTCGCAATTTCAGCGCAGCTTAAGAAACTAGGGTCTCTAGAATAACGTATCTATGTATTGTTATACATAGATACGATGGACACGATGATGCCGCCTTCCATGTACCCACCTACTGAGTACACTCCAGAAGCTATTGCCCGCGCCGACCATGCACGTCAAGTTGCGCGCGTTCGGTTAACCGAATCGCAAGCGGGCCAACAATCTCGCTACGATCGCCGTCACAGAAACGCCCACTTTCTTCCTGGATCTCTTGTCCTCCTTTGGTCTCCAGCACGACGTGTTGGGCTTTCTGAAAAGCTCCTCTTCCCGTACACCGGACCATACCGTGTATGCCGCCAAGTGACCGACGTGACGTATGAAATCGAGCCATTGTCTTCGTCCTCGTCGACTCAGCCCCGCACCGACATTGTTCACGTTGTCCGTCTGAAGCCCTATCACATACCGGAACCCACCGACGCGTGTGTATAGTGACCATCCTCGCGACCGTCTTTGCCCGGGCGCACCGAGTCGGTGCTTTCACCGCCGGCGGGTAATGTTATGTGCCGCTTACCTAGAGGACGAAGAGGAAGAGGACGTGTTCGTTGCTGCTTTCGCCATCTTGGTTGTCACCTCTACCTCTGTGGTTGTGTAAATACTGTAAATACAGCCTTCTTCTGTCGTCTCCCCGTAACATTATTTTCTATTAAAGGAACACACCACCTAATACTTACCTAGTGATGTTGCGCCTCAGATATGCGTAATGTTTGCTTTTTGATCAACAATGTACACAAGTATGAACCTAGTCAGCCGTTCACGATGGCTGGCTCTTGGGCAAGTGGTTCCACTTTGGCCGAGTGGCTGAATCGAGGGCGTGCCGACAAACAGAAAGACAGACAGAAAGACAGACCAAAATTTCTGTGTTTAAGTTCCCCAATGAAGACTATCGTCTTTAAAAAAAAAAAAAATTGGCTGCAACATGCCTGTATACTCGGCGCACTGTGTGGTGTCATTGTAGATCATCTGAATTACTGATATGATCAATGAAGGAAAAAAGTGGAAATTTTAAGGGCTCGCTTTTCTTCGTTATACACAATATTAATGAGCACTAACAGACAATAATGCCAAGGAAAGTATAGGGGACGTTATTAGTAGTAAATGTAACGTAAATGTGAAGAAAGAAAAGTGGACGAAAAGATAGCTTGCCGCGGGCAGGGACCGAACCTGCGACCTTCGAATTACGCGTCCGCGATGCTCTACCTACTGAGCTACCGCGGCGGCCATCACCCCGTCCACTTTATGAGGTATATATGTGCATTTAAACGTGGGAGCGTCAGTCAGCGCCGCCAGTAGCCATGACGGCGAGTGTGGAACACTCTTTTTCTGTCTGTTGGCGTCACGTAGCACGTGAAATTATTACGAGCTGGCAGCTGACCAATAATCCCTCGCATACTACCTGAAAGCATCAAGTCTGCCAGAACGAGACCCTTGCTGCATCCAAGTATGATTAAATCCTCCTTGGATGCAGCCTTGGACGCAGTGATCGAAAGTGCATAATGTGAGTCAAATGTGAATTAAAGGGAATGACACGTGAATTCGAGTTAAAGTGAATTAAGTCTGATTCAAATGTAAACTAACACCTTGGCGACCTAGTGTCAGAATCACTGGTGACGCCTGGGTGAGCGAAAGAGGACAATTAAGACAATTAATAGAAAGTTACGCGTATTATTGTATATTTAGATCTCTATTATGTATCTGCGCTGCACCTAAAACTCCAGAACTTATCTTTTAGACAACACAACGTAGATAAAATGCGATTCATTCTATATCGCTCGTGCCTTATTCGATAAAACAGACGACATATTGCAAAAGGGACGACCCTGTTGCGTAAATTGGTAGACTGTGCAACACACGCGTGATGCAGAGCTTGTGGGTTCAACTTAATTGCCCAAGAGCGGCAATTAAGTTTGTTATTTCATTTCCCCTGCCTTAATACACTTTCATTTAAGCTACAAATTGCGTGGAAACTACTGACTGACGTCTGCAATGTGCATTTTCCGCTAATTAGATGAAGTCATTTATTACAGCAATTATAACTTACACCTTCTGTCAAGCGGAACCAAATAACTTATGGTCCTCAAATCAACACGGCTTTAAGAAAGTTATGTGTGACAAGCATGAACTCACAATTAAGCGACCTTCACAGACTGCCCTCCTCAACTGCTCCTCACTGGAGTCGCAACGGGCTCTGGTGCGACGGGCGCGAGACGGGGCCTCGTCATGCGGTGTCCCGGACTAGGGACGCCGACCATGTAGCGGGGTCATGCTTTGGCCCCCAAGCTCTCTTTCTTTTTTCTTTTTATAATAAATGTTTTTCATCATCATCATCAACGCGAGCTCCAACAACAAAAATTATGGGCATGTGCCGGAATATTCGAAACTTCGAATACTCGACTCGGATATTTCGGTATTCAATTCGATTCGCAAGGCACCTCTACTCTTCGGAATGTCCGGCCCGCACAAAGCTTTATAACAAGTATAAGCCTTAGCAAAAAGAATTACATACCTGTGCTGAATTTCGCAACATTTGATGCTCGAATAGACAAATTAATTTCGATTGCCACTTTGCCCCCGTCCACCTAATGTGTTTTTGCAAATGTTGTGCCAGTAGTATTCAAGCGTTGTGGCCGGAGCATGCCATTGTGTATGAGGCCAGAAATTATGCTTAACAAAACTACCAAAACAAATGGAAAGCCATTGAGAGAGAAAGAGAGAGAAAACATTTATTGTAGAGATATTTGTGAGTGAAGGTGGGAGGGTCCCTTATTCCAGGAACCCTCTGGCCTGGATCGCCCGCCGGGTTCGGGCGACGAGTTGACGCTGGTCGACCAGGTCCGGCTTGGAGATCACAGCCTCCCACGCTTCACTGAGGACGGTTGGGTCCGCATCTGTTGCTGCTGGTTGTAGCGCTGGCATGTTGGCTTTGCACTGTATAGGTGAGCCAAAGTGTCTGGCACATTGCAGTGTGGGCAGATGTAGCTGTGCAACGCTGGTTTCATATGGTGCAATTTCATATGGTGCAATTGGAGTCGCCTGTAGTCGGTGCCTTCGTTTCTAGTAAGTTTGGGGTGTGGTGGAGGGTATAACCTGCGTCCGAGCCGATGGTGTTGCAGCAGTGCATGGTAGGTTAGGGGTACCGATTCCGTTTCTTCTGCTGATGTTGTTAGGAAGGTGTCTGGGGTCTCATGCAGGGAAGCCCGGTGGACGCATGCGCGGGCCGCGGTGTGTGCCAATTCATTCCCTTCGAGGCCCTCGTGACCCGGGACCCATACAACGCAGGTGTAGGGAGTAGGAGTGTTCATACGCTGAAGTAGTCGTATCGCAGTCGTGGAGATTCTGCCTTTCAGGTAGTTCCGTGCAGCTGTTTGTGAGTCGGTGAAGACCACGATGGAGTCTTCGCTCGTCTGGGTCGCGAGTGCTATAGCGAGACCTGGTTGATGAGGTGTGCTTCGGCGAGTTCCTCCCATGTATTTTGGACTCCCATGCGAAGCAATCGGTCAGTGGAGGCGGTTGGTGGCAGCCCTAAGGCAAACTTTGTGGCCTTTCGTATCAGCGGATTTAGTTTTTGTTTCTCCGCTGCTTTCAAGTTTAAGTAGGGTGTCCCGTACGTTATGCGGCTGTAAAGGGGGGCTTGTATCATTCTTAAGGTATCGTGTTCTTTGAAGCCGCTGCGGCGGTTGGCCACCCGCCGTATAAGGTGAGTGAGCTGTGTCACGGTGTTCTGCAGCCGGGGTAGTGTAGCGGAGCCGGATCCGTCCTTATGTATATGGAGTCCGAGGACACGAAGTGAGTCAACTTGTGGTATTGGGATGTCTTGTAGAAAGACCTGGGGGTCCGGTGCGTCGTAACTTGGCGGTCTGCCCCGGGTGCGTGCCTCAAGTACTAACAATTCAGATTTTTCCGGAGCCAATTGAAGCCCACATGTCTTGAGGTATTGTTGAAAGCCATTGAAAATTAAGAATATACGTATATTCTAGATGAAGCGCCTGCAGTGAACATTGTGTCGATTAGTTCTCATTGCTCCTCCCAATCCAGAAAGTGGACGAAAAGACAGCTTGCCGCTGGCAGGCACCGAACCTGCGACCTTAATTGGGATTACGTGCCCGATGCTCTTGCAAACTGAGCTATACAGCGGCGGTCGTACCCTACGTCCACTTATCGGGTATTTATGCGCACGAAAACCCTGGGAGTGTCGCATACTGCCTGAGGCATCAACTCCGGCAGAGTTGATGCCTTCCAGGTAGTGGGCGGCAGTATGCAGAGAGTATTACCGCGGTGGTAAATATGCGCGACACCCCGAAAATGCACTGCGGAAGCAGCGTCAGCATGGGTCAGCCTTTGCACTCCCACATTCCAGAAAGGAGTTTCTCTTCTTCTCCTTTGAAGAGGTCTGCACTGCCGCGCTGTTGCACTGCATTTTACGGTTACTATACTTCTTCAAGCAATGCAACAGCCATTTGTATTCCGTATTGCGAGTCGACACTTTATAATCACTGGCATATATCGGCTAACTTGCTCTTGGTAGGGTAGAAAAATATTATAATAACTGATTACTAAATGCACGCACCGGCAAACAGTATACTAAACGAGAAAAGATATGAGACACAGTTTAATAAAGTTTGACCGACCGACCGACCGACCGACCGACCGACCGACCGACCGACCGACCGACCGACCGACCGACCGACGGACCGACCGACCGACCGACCGACCGGCCGACCGACCAACCAACCAACCAACACCACTCTCGGTTATTCTGCCCGCCCCCTCTTGAGCTGCGCCTGCTGCTTCCCGATTTGCTCACATAGCAGTCAGTGCATAGATCCAACTAACTATCCTCTCACGACATTCTACTTATAAAACATTGATTGGCGTCATTTTTAACAGCATCAGGGCAACACTTGAGCTTCATCAGTTGAGAACGGGCTGGATTGACATGGCTTTTAGAGTGGATCGCGTCCGTGTCGTCATTAGGCGTGTGAGAAATGTGTGAAACATATATTATGTGGCTTTCGAAGAGGTCTATAAAGCTTTCGATTGACTAGAAGTGCGAGAAATGGTGAATACATAGAGCAATAAAACAGAGCACAGGTGAATATCGCAGTACTTGAAGATGGTTTCACAGCATCATAAATGTCTTACAAGAAAAGCGGGAAAAAATATTAACGACAAAGGCTGCTGGGCGAGGCAAGGATCATTCACCCAATGCTATTCATTGCATGCTGGAGCTCTTTGACAGGGAAATATTATATGTTAGTATGAAAATCAGCGGCGAACATCGCATAGACCTCCGTGGTTTGCAGATGACATCGTTCTCTTCACCAACGGTTGAGTAGACTTACATATTTGAAGCGTACACCCACAAATCTTAGAGCGCTCTGAGTACATCCGCTTTATAGTGAATCACATTTAACAGCCGATTGTCGCGGTCCTCCATCCAAGTATCGCATTCTCCACTGCTAGCACCCCGAAAGTTAACTGCACCGCTCGACACCGGAGCAGCCGGCGAAGTTCCCCTGCGACCTCCCAGAGGTCAACGACCCGTGACCGCTTTTTAGCCCCGTCCCAAAGAAGCCTCGCGCCAGAAAACCACTGACTCGTCATTTACAGTGTCCGATGTTAATGAGGCAGATAAGAAAAAAAAAAGCAATAGACAGGCAAACAACGCTTCGCGGCGTTTCGTGTCGAGATCAGCGCTAGCTCGAAAGGACGCCTTAACTTGCGCGGCCCCCGGAATCTCCGGTTTCCACCACGCAACGAAATAGCGGGAGAGGGGGGGGGGGGGGGGTCGTGAGTGAGACGGCAAATGCAACGCTCAGGCAGCACGGCGGGGTGCCCTTGAGATGCGGACGAACGGAACGGCAAGCAAGACAGGAAAGCGAAAGGAAAGCGCGGTGTACAGAGAAAAAAAGAAGAACGATGGAGAGAGAGACGCTTTCCCCGTAACCTAGCAGCCGGAGGAGGGAAGCGGGTTCGAACTGTTGCGTGCAAGGGAGGAGGAGGCGGTGAATAGGACGTGAATCAACGGAGACCCGGGCAAACTGGGCCAGACCCGCCAACGATGTGGGTCGGGGAGGCCGCGGCCGAACGCCGGACGGGTCATCGACCTCGGCGGTAGACACTGCAGTGCCGGCCGCGCTGGCACGGGTCGTGAGGTGCACGCTATCGCCCCTGCATGGCGCCACCACCACCACACCAGCGGCGAAGAACGTTCATCTCGGTATGGGACGTTTAACTGCCTTCCGCAGGATACATGTGCACCATCACAGAGGAGTACGCAGGCGTGTTTTCAACCCGTCCGCGGAATTTCTTGCACCAATGTGTGTGTATATGTATGTATGTATGTATGTATGTATGTATGTATGTATGTATGTATGTATGTATGTATGTATGTATGTATGTATGTATGTATGTATGTATGTATGTATGTATGTATGTGTCTGTGTGTGGCCCGGCGCACCCCCCCCCCCCCCAAATTTTGATGACACATGGTGTTTTATCGAAAATAAATCATGAAAATAGGCATTTTTTTCTCAAATAGTCAAAGCTTTCAGCAAGTGCCCCCCCCCCCCCAAATAATTCCTGGCTACGGGCCTGCCCGAAGGTCGCGGGATCGAATCCTGGCCGCGGCGGCTGCATTTTCGAGGGAGGCGAAATTGTTTGAGGCCCGTGTACTTAGATTTAGGTGCACGTTAAAGAACCCCAGGAGGTCGTTATTTTCGGAGCCCTCCACTACGGCGTCCCTCATAATCATATCGTGGTTTTGGGACGTTAAACCCCAGAGATTATTATTCCTTGCTGTGTGCCACCACCATAAATGTTGACGCCCTGTGAAGCCGATGCCTACAGCCACGGCCGCTGATTTCACCACGGTCGGCGCGCCCGGTTCTTTCGCTTGTAGCACGGTTTAGAGCGCTGCATGCAGTACGCTAGCGCATGAGCGCAGTCACGTGGTTTTATTTCATATTTCGCTGGCTTTCTTTAAACGCCGGAAAAAAATCACCGCGCATCATATACGTTGTCACAAAAAATTGGATCGGTCATTTTGGAATGCCCTCTGCAACGTAATGAAACGCACTTGGCCCTACAGTGAGTATTAGAAATTTTGTATAATTGATCTTGGTCAATTAATTCAGCTCAATATAAATAAGCCCTTACGAGCGCCACTTGACGACAACCCTTTGTCGTTGATTTCATTACGTTGCAATTCAATCACTTTTTAAAAAACCTTGGTTCTAGTTACGTGAAACACCCGGTACAAAACGCAGAACCGATCCATGTATGCACCATTTTCTCTTACCTCCAGCGTGATTCATTTCATATCTACTTGACCACGAACGTACGGATTTGTTCCCACTGCAAAACTGAGAACTCCTCTAATTCCAATTGTCGGTATTTGTGCAAAAGAGTCGATAAGTCCTTCAGTCAGTGCCTGTTGTGCGGGTCGCTAATTCTAAAGTCCTAGTTAGTTTTAGAATAACAGAGAGCTGAGCTAGTTGGTAAGTATTCATGTTAAAGGGAAAGGGCGTGCAAACACGGACACATGAGGGAAATCAAGACACCACAAACGGTGTCATCATTTCAGTCTAGACGTACGCGTTTGTGGTGTCTTGACTTCTCTCTTGTGTCCGTATTTGCACGCCCTGTTTATTTAACATGAATACTATAGTCGGATACAACTTTAGAAGGCAGTGGCATTTCCTCCTCAAAGGCGGATGAACACAAGCTTGCACCAATGGGCCCGCATTCGGGACTGACGTCATGAGCGGGACGGCTGGTGGCTCCGCATTTGGAGAACATCGGCGCATGCATGATTGATTGATTGATTGATTGAAAACTTTATTGGAATATATACAAAGTGCTCTCGCTTGTTGGCTTCAGCACCATGGTGTAAAAAAATGGGAAAGAAAAGAGAGAAAAAAAAAGATAAAAAGGTGATTTTCTTAATCTGGTGAGCTTGTTGTGCTTGTTATTGCTGGGCAGGGGATGGCCATCTTGAGCGGGACTATTTCTTTAGTCGCGGAGGCGATCGGCTGCCGCGCTTCGGTCGTCTGGGCGCGGCCTCTCCTGCCTTCTAAAGTTAAAGTTACTTTTTTTTCTTTGTAAGCTGTCTTAGTTCAAGATGAATCTTCGGATTCATGTCACACTTTGGTTTAACGAATTTCGAGCGTATATGAGAAAAAGGAAAAAAAATGAGAGAAGCACACACAGAAAGGCAGAAGAACAGCATACGAACGCTGGATTCCTTTGCCTTTCTGTGTCGGAGTCTTTCAACTGCGAAGCTGTTTTTAAAGGAGTCATGACACAAAAATTTGGACACAATTTGACTGTCGCAACGCACTAATGGGTGTATGTAGGTGCCATCTGTACAATATCAGCAACAAATACAGCCTAAAAAGTACTTCAATTCAGTTTTGAAGTTCGTGAAAGTGCCGAATCGGAAATAGAAGCAAAAAGCGATGATGTCATCGTGCGGGGCCTTTTTTGTAAACAACGTACGTCTCGAGTTCTGGCCGGGTTACCGGAGGCGTGTACTAGACGGACAACGCTAGTGGCGACACCTGATTATGCATAGCCTAACCAGAGACCTACAAAGTAACATTGCAGTGACTTACCCGCTTACTCACTCTGTGTAAAGCATTAGCAGTGAGATAATTAGCAACTCGCAGTATTCGCGTTGCCGTTAGTTCCTGCACAGCGAATCGAAAAGTATCATCATCATGAGCCCGCACGCGCTCTCTGCTTCCTCTTCTTCTGTTTCGCTCCCGGAACACGTGCGTCGATTTGTCCGGCGTGGGATTCAATAGCTCTGATGGGCGAGAGGACGAGTACAGAGAGAGAAAGATAGAAGAAGAAACAGACACAAAAAATATATAGAAAAAAGAGAGAACAAGACAGAAAGAGAAAGTCAGTAAGAGAGATAATCAATGAAGAAGAGAGAAAGAAATAAAGATAGAAAGAAAGAGGAAGCGAGAAATATATAGAGAGAAAGGGAAGAAAGACACAAAGAGCGAGAAAGAGAAAGAAATAGAAACAGACACAAGAAAAAGAGAGAAAAAACAGAGTGGGAGAGAGAACTAGAAAGAAAGAAAGGAAGGAAGACAGGGAAAAATGATGGCTGATCCCTCCGTCATAGGAATCGGTATAACACGAAAGTGAAACGTGTCGTCACACAAGTAGTTTATTGTTTTGTAGTGCATTGGTATATGAGAGCTTGTACAATGCCTACTGTTGTTTCGCAGATATAACACCGCTTGATGGTGGACGCATCTCACTCACGTTGACTCCTAGTGGCACATCTCCGTACCGACGACTAACGCCCATGATCATGATTTAACCCTTGCGGTAGCTGAAGTTCTTAACATATACGTGGACACCGCATATGGTGAATCCCGCGCAAAGATGGCATCAACAAGCACATAATAAACATTGATACTCGATATGCACTCCTTCAAAGCGTCGTGAAATGCGAAGAGAAACGCTATGCGCGTCGTGCCTTCCCTCTAGCCTGACCGTTACATCTCACAGAGCGAGCGGGGAACGCGGTGCGACAGCCAGGCGAGCGTCGGAAAGCTATTTTTCGATATGGATGGATGCTATGAGCGAAGCTTGAGCTAAAGCTGCCACCTCACGGTGAGTTAAAGCATTGACGAAATTAAACTTGTATTGGAAACGCGCCGAATGGGACGGTCGTAGCAACGGTGCGTTTTTTTTTTTCGAGCCTGGTGGCACAGATGTCACCTCCCCGTTAAAAAGTGGACGCACATAGCATCCATCCACCAATCCAAGAGCACTGCGAGAGGAAAGTGTGAAAGATAAAACGCGCGTTCATGTAGCCTCCGTAATGTGTTTGGTGGTAGCTCAGTTGGCTAAACGCCCGCCAGCCATCGTCACGGACCGAGAGCTCATGGGTTCGACTCCCGTCAACGGAACTTTTACTTATAGTTTTTTTTTTCTTTCCCATCTGATGGCGTTCATTTTGCTGACGTACTTCCGTGACGGAAATACGTCATGAAAGTCTTGGTGGACCCCTGCATAAAACACTTTCGTGTTAAAAGTATACCATGCTCAACTCTATTCGCTTCTGTCACTATTCCAGTCGGCCTCAAAAATCTCTGTTCGCGCACCCCGCGGCCGCTACGTCGGTTCAAGCTGGTTACGATGACGGAACTGTACGGGAAGCCTTCACATTAGCTTTGATTTCTTTTTTTTGAGGCTGCAACCTTTTCTGAAGACCTTAGGCTTTTGCAAGCGTCTTTGGCAGCAAAATGCATTATTAACACCACGTATGAGTGAAGCTCTGCAACAGTGGTGGTCCGCCTCGGTGGTGCAGTACGTGGTTAAGGTGCTCGACTGCTGACCCGAATGCCGCGGGTTCGATCCTAGCCGTGGCAGTCGCATTTCGATGGATGGGCTAGAGGACCGTGTACGGTGCGATGTCAATGCACGTTAAACACCCGATGGTCTAAATTTGCGGAGGCAATACAACGGCGCGCTTCATAATCATATCGATCGTGGTTTTGGAACGTAAACACCCCATATATTATGTAGCAGTGGTGTCCTTGTGAAGTCCAACCGACACTTGTCACATCACAGTCCCGAAGTGCGCCAAGAAGGGTTCAAAAAGTGTCGAAAGAGACCCGGTTCCTTTGCAGCTAAACTGAAAACAACTTGGTTTCAATGCCTCTAAACATACGAAAAGCTGCCATGAAGAAATGTCGCGGTACGGTACTTGCCACAGCCGAAGCATACCCCGATAACGGCGCGCTGCACCTCGGCATGTCGAGAATCCGCGCTGACACTCCGCGGTATCTACTCAAATACGTATGCACGATCACTGCAAAGAGCTCATGCCTTGGTAGAAAGCGTGAAACCTCAGAATACATGAGTGATTAACGCGCGAGCACAAACCAACAACGCAGCAAAAGCACGCGGCTGAAGCAAGCGTCGCCCTTCGTACTGCATCCACTACATCTCAACCGATGGATGGATGGATGGATGCTATGAGCGTCCCCTTTATAACGGGGCGGTGACATGTCTGCCACCAGGCTCGAAGGCGAAAAAAAAGATAAAGAAGAAAAAAAGCTTCCTTGTTTCATGTTGTCCTAATGCCTTATCTACATTGATTAAATCTATGTTATTATACCAAAAAATATAAATTCACGGTCCATCTCTCTGCCTCTTAAGGCAGAATGACCTTATTTTCCCCCATTATTTATTTTTGTACTTTATCTCTACTTTTCTGCCACCAATACTCTAACCGTCTCTTACTTATTTCTATCGCGGACGTGTTCAGCTTTCCATTGTTGTCCCTAAAACCCAAGGCTTCATGTAGACTCGTGCCCACACGTATACCTGGGTGAATATCGCCACATTCAATCAGTACATGTTCCATCGTTTCCTTAGTTCCCCGCAGCATGCACAATGTTCTTCTTCGTTACTGAATCTCGCTTTATAACTACGCGTTCTAAGGCAGCCCGACCTTGCTTCAAACAGTAAAGCGCTTCCCCTTGAATTATCATAAAACCTTTCCCTCCTTATTTCGTTTTTTTCCTTTTCGGTAGTTACTCAGAGCCGGCTTCTTTTCCATCGCTGTCATCCAATAAGTCCTCTCCGCCTCTCTGACCTTCCGCTTAATGCTCCTTGTTGCCATATCGCCCGCACTGCCAGCCGTATATTTACTGGTGAGCCTCCTAGTTCTTTTCTCCACTGCGTGTCAACGCTTTTTCTATACAAATACCTGAAAACCTTCTCTGCCCATCTACTCTCCTTCATTTTCCTCAGCCTCTCTTCGAATCTCATTTTGCTCTGCGCTTCCCTCACTTCAAAGCCTGTCCATCCCATATCACCCTTTACCGCCTCATTTGTCGTCTTCCCGTGAGCGCCCAACGCGAGGCGGCCCACCTTCCTTTGATTTACATCCATTCCTGATTGCACCTCTGACTTCATGCACACCACTGAGTTCCCAAATGTAAGCACCGGAACCATCACACCCTTCCACAGCCCTCGAAGCACCTCGTACCTATTGTATCCCCATAAAGCTCTGTGCTTCATAATTGCAGCATTCCTCTTTCCCTTTGCTACCGATGCTTTCTCTTGTACCTCCATATATCTATCCCCCTCATTTACCCATACTCCGAGGTACTTGTACTCGCTTACCCTCGGTATTTTTTGGCCCTGTATTAAGACCGTATGGTCTCCGTGATCATTGAATACCATCAATCCACATTTTGTTGCACTAAATCCTAGTCCTAGAGCCTCACACTCCCTTCCGCATATATCTGCCAGTCGCTGTATATCATCTTGACTGTCCGCAAATAAGACAATATCATCAGCATAAAATAGACCTGGAAGTTTCTGCTCAACCATCGCTCCGACCTGTTTGTGTGACAAATTAAATCCAATGTTGCTACCTTCTAGCGCTTTTTTCCATCCTCGCCATGTACAGCATGAATAACAGCGGGGACAAAGGGCATCCCTGTCTCAGCCCCTTGCTAATTTCAACGCTGTCCTTGCTCCTTATTCCTTCCCATTCTATACAAACTGTATTTTCTCGGTATATTTCCCTCAAAAGCTGTACACAGTCGTCACCTATGCCCACTTCCTTCAATATATCCCACAAAATTTCCTGATTAACGTTGTCATACGCCCCGGTGATATCTAGATAAGCTACGTATAAGGGCCTGTTTTCTATTTTAGATATTTCTATACACTGGGTAAGAACAAACAGATTATCGTCTAACCGCCTGTCGATTCGAAATCCATTCTGAAGTTCTCCCAAAATATCATTTTTTTTCTACCCACGCTTCTATTTTTAATTTTACTGCCTGCATCGCCAACCTGTATAGCACCGATGTAATTGTTAGCGGTCTTTACGAGCGAATGTTATCCCTTTCTCCCTTGCCTTTATAGATTAAGTTCATTCTACTTTTTCGCCAACTGTCTGGTATTTCCCTCTCCTGTAAGCACTTTTCTACGGCTTTCAGCAGTGCTTCTTTAGTGTTATGTCCGAATTCGTTAATGAGGCTGACGGGAACCCCATCTAAGCCCGGAGTAGTGCGCTTAGGAATTTTTCCTTCGGCCTTCTTCCAATTGAAATTCTCTAGTACTACATCTTCGTCGGTTGCACCCCTTTGCGTACTTTTACTCACCGGGGGAATCCCCTGGTGGACCTTTTTAAACGAATCGGCTGTTATCTTTCGGATGTAACCTAGCGCTTCATATCCTTCCAATTTATTTCCTCCTTCATCTACCATATGTTGTTGCATTGTGACAGACTTCCTACCCAGCGCTTTTAGGTGGCTCCAAAATATCCTAGGCGCGGCCTTCTTCTTTTCGCGAATCTCTGTCATCCAGCGTTCACTTTCACCTTTAATTTTTGCCTCGACTAATTTCTGCACAATGGATTTCAACGCTACGCCAGCGCCACCTCTCGCGACGGCGACAATACGTGGTCGCCTCTCGAAGCTAGTTTGCAAACTGAAAATAATCTAAAAACGTTGGTGACCCCCTACTTCCCTCACGTGACCACGCTGCAACAAGTTATGATGACGTCATAGCCGCCATTTTTTTCGCCGCGTTGTCTCCAGCAGCCTACTTCTCGGCAGCTGCTCGCGATCCACGCGGAATTGCGTCACAGTTCTGTGTGTGTTCTGTGTGCTGACGTGATCGAGCGCTGCACCCGCTAGGTGGTGATAGTCGCACCCGGAGGCTAGAGTTACTGTATATGCTACCTTTAGGTAGCAGAGTTGCGCATAGGTCCGCCATCTTGCCCGCCGTGGCATCCATGCTAAGCAGGAAAGCCACCCCTCTGGAATGTAGGAGCCGACGCGGCTGCTGCTGTTGCTGCTGTCCTCTCGGCCCAGCGGCTCCGTGTACTTTCTCGTTCGTTCATAACGCGTCGCTGGCGCAATGACTTTCGATTTTGAAGAAAAAAAGAAGAATTGAAAGCTCGGAGAAACAATAATTTGAGATGGAACAGGTGGAGATGGAACACTATCGCAAGTAATATGTTTCTTTAAAATGGCAAATAGGAAAAGTGCGACGGTCACGATTCTGGACCAATTAAATTCAGCCTAATTATTCGTTCACGTAGTTTTTGATGCAGCGCTTCAAAAGATTAAGTGAATAGCTCGAGAAAACAAGTGCTAAAATAATCACTGTGTTTTAAAATAGCGCAAGCTAACGAGAATTTCGCGTACGTCTAGGTAGATATGGCATATAATAAACACTCCGTCATGCTTCAAACTTCTATGCCGCACAGTGTGAATCATGCTGTTTTGATAGACCTGTAAGGTTCATATTCACACACATCGCCTCCTTCACACAGTCACTCGCGCATATTTTTACCGTTTTGTCCCGTTCAATTTTTAGCCAACCTTTGACCAGTGAGAGAGAAGCGATGTATATCCTGTTCGTTATCGCATACTTTAGTCGCAAAAAAATATTGCCATGAGATTAATCATTACGTTCTATAGTCAGATTTTGTGCGTGACGTGTATGGGGATGTGCATACTGCATACTGGAACGTAGTGTTATGCAAATGAGTCGCATGGAACTGCCGATGCATTCGACCTGCAGTGACGATTTTGACAGCTGACGAATGTACTGTCGTGAGCAATTGATGAGCTGGAGCGCCGCATTCAGGTATCTTCGGTTACTTACAATGTGCTGTTGAATTTGTCGCACATAATTGCCAGAAATAACTATCCAACTATCTGCTTCATCATTTAGTGCCATGGTCAATTTAGCTTTTGCCAACTACGTGTAGTCGCTATGTCCCTTGAAAGACAATTTCAGTGTTCCACTTCGCTCTGCTCACGACTATATACATACTGAGTTACTGACCACGATTATTCAACAATATAGCTTCTCGAGTATCGCTTTTTTCTATTTCTAGCACGTTTGAAAAGGCAGTCTATTTTGTACTTTGAAAATACAAGCTGGTAAGAGCAGAAGAGAGCAGAACATAGACGTTGACAACTCTGCCCAATATATAGCTCAGCAAGTCACAGATGTGGCACTGGCTTCTTTGTCACGGTCACTATGAAATGGGATACGCAACGAGACGAGAAACCCGATCACGAAATATTGCTGCTTCAAGCCTCCTTGCTATAAAACAATTGTGGTGTGTTGAAGGACTGCTTTCTGCATGCAGAAATGTTCACTTTGTGTTTACTGTGACACAATAAACACAGTCATGTTTTGAAGTGACCCTTTATACCAACAGTTACTGCATTACATAATTGCTCTATACTCAGTCCTCCACAACTCACGCGAAAGGTTTTACATCTGTGAACTGAACTGACAATACAATTTCAAGCATTCACTGAATACAAGTGTAATGTGTTAACCAAACATAACAAAAACTATCATATGGACTGTCTGCCGAAATTGGGTATGTTGTCCAAGTCACTGCTGTCAGTGCCATGAAGCAGTACTCTGATTTCATCAGAACCACCACAGCTCAATGCTGGGACTATCAATGGACAACAAATATCTTGGTTCTTGTTACACTTTAACGCAGTAATCATAAACGGCCAATTGCAGCAGCTAAAAATTCTTGAACTTACAGAAGCTAGCCTGAAATCGCATAAACATTGATGGTGTCGGTCAAGTGTGCAATCTGCTCCTGCTTGGGTGCATTCAGAGCTATTTTTCGAGACTTGCTGGCTGTGAACTCTAAAGTCGCACAACCCAAGAGGTTTTAGTGCAGCAGCTGTTATGACTTCAATGCACCCAGAAGATGCAAGCAAACTCTTTCTAGAATTTTTTACATGCAGTCATCCACCCTCCGAATAAGAATGCCAAAGTTTTGCATAAAAGCTTTTATTATTTCATAGGTGCAAGCAAAACAGAAGCAACGGCTTCACCTTCCATATCTCTACAACAACGAAATAAATCAGCACATCAACAGTAACATGAAAATATTATTTACACTACAACAAATAGACAGAACAGGACTAGATAAGCACTTCAATCTTCCATATAATACAGTGGTAGATAACAGTACATTATATACAAAAGCTAGTGCGAAGGAAAAAAAAAAGACTAGTATGCTGGCCTGCATTTGACAGAATGATGCATCATCGTAATGAACAGGCAATGTGATCAGTAGACATCACGCCGATTTAAAAAAAGCAATTAAAATGGTCATTACCAAAATGAAATCTTACAACTTATGAAATAGTGCTCAGCTGCTAATCCAAAGTTCACAGTCTTTCGAAATTTGTTTATTTTATTTATTTATTTATTTATTTATCATACTGCAGCCCTATTCAGGGCTATAGCAGGAATGGGATGTTATGTAATACTAGGCAACTGAGAGAAATAATACAAACAAATAATAGAAATTGTAAAGCAAGTACACACGTAACAAAGCAAAAATGAAAATGAAGTTGATTACACGTTAGTAAGATGTTCATTGACTGCAACTATGAAGTCGTGATAGGTGCAAGATATCACGGTTAATCCAAGGAAGTTTATTGTTTATCTTTTTTGTTTTCAGTGGAACGTGGCGAGCGATGCATAACTTCACTAGTGACTCAAAGTAATCAACAAGCACATCAACATGACACTCGGTACTGAGCAACACAAAATGATGAAGGTTATCTGCCAGGGCGTCAGTAATAGACGTATCATCAGCCGTAGTAAAATCATTATATGTGGTATAACTGAGACGTTCATGTGGAATGGGACAGTTAATGTGCACGAGGACTGCATTATGATCAGAGATACCTTCTAAGATATTGTATGTGACACCTAAATGAGCAAGACTGTTACTAACAAACACTAAATCAAGAATGGAGTTCTGCCGAGTATTTTTATGAACCAATTGTATTAGGCTATGTGACAGGGAAAATGTACCTAGATCCCTGCAGACAGGGGTACTAGAGGCGGAATACGTAAGTGAAGGCCAGTGAATGCCGGTAACATTGAAGTCTCCTAGAAGGCTAAAATCTGAGCGTAAAAGCAAGGCGACACTACCACCTTTTCCATTCTGGCGATCACAACGGAGAGCAATGTAACCAGGAGGCATGAATTCAGAATCGTGAATTTCATCGTGAAGCCATGTTTCAGTGATGCAGATAACACGAGGAGAACACGAAGAAACTAGCGAAAAAATTGCGAGAATTTGTTAGTAATGCTTCTGGCATTAACATTCAAAAACGCAAGATCGGAGGCCGTTTGATAGGACGGTAAAGGTAGTGACGAAGATGTGTTAGTCGTTCTGGCATTGCTGTCAGAACCACGAGCTATTATTAGTCTGTTTGAGGGGCCATCCCAATTATGCTGAACGTTATCGATAAATAAATGATCGAACCTCATCTTGACAACCGATCCAATATTACGATGCTCAGCTGAAGCGTCCCATAGCTTTTTACGTACAGCGCGCACCTTCAAGGAAAAATCTTCGGGCAGCTTGATATCAGAATTTTTCAACTTGTAAGCATTCTTTAGCAATAATAGTTTGTCATTGAAATCTAGCAACTTCAGAATGACAGGCCGAGAACGTCCAGGACGTGTTCTACCTAACCTATGGGAACGTTCACCACGCGGACAGTCGACGGCAAGCCTGTTGAGCACGTTCACTACCTTGGAATGCAGTGCGTCACGACTCTCATCCTTATCTTCTGGTATACCATAAATAATGATGTTGTTCCTTCACGAACGGTTTTCAAGATCTTCAAATTTAGCCGTTATGTCAGCCACTGTGCGTTTTAAGCAAACCAGTTTGGAACGAAGCTGCTCGGAATCTTGCTCAGTCAGAGCTTTGGAACGTGTTTTCGAGAGCAGTCACTCGCAATTCCATGGCGTTGAAACGTGTCTTCACAGTATTTTTCATTTCGGATATGTCTTGCAATAAATTTTTCTGGCAAGCAACTAAATCGGAAAGAACCTTCACGAGAGGATTATCAAAATTTGACACTGCTAGCTCAGCCGACGACTCAAGAGCGCTTAGGGAAGATTCATGGGACGTCACCGATGTGGTGGCGTCGCTTAGCGGAGCTGCGATGATTGTAGCGTCCACGGGTGTGCACAGAAATGACTGGCTCCCGAACGGTAAGAGAGGAACGTGTATTCAATCTACAATCATGGCGAAGTGTCTGCCCTGCAGTCCACTCGCGAGCTCTGTCCACTTCAGCTTCCTCCTCTTCCCTCAGGTGCCGTACATTTTGCTCTGTTCCGGATAATTTTGCAGCACACCGGTTCGATCTCGGCCACAGCAGTCGCATTTTGATGTAGGCAAAGTGCTAGACGCCCATGTACTGTGCGATGTCAGTGCGTGTTAAATAACACCAGGTGGTCGAAATTTCCAGAGCTCTCCGCTACAGCGTGCTTCATAACCATAGCGTGGTTTTGGCACGTAAAACTTGATATCACGTATTATTACAAGTTATTTGATTCACAGTTACAGCAAGCACTCAGCTGACATTCTGAACGAGAACACGCATGCCTACGCTCTTTGATGCGCACTTCCCCGACTGCCGCAACTTAGACAGCAGTTGCGCATTGCGCTGCTTTAGCGAAAAGCGAAGCCTGCACAAAAAAAAGTGCGCTGTAACTTTCTCAGCGACACTGTGACAGGCTGGGAATTTCTTATAAACATCTTTATCTTGCACTGCCTTCTTCAGACTGTCGAGAGTGCACTTGGACTCGATTAGATTTTCCTCATTGACACGAAAAAGTTGCTCACAAACCGTTGCAAGGTCTACCAACGGCTGAGAAGGCACCTTCAATGGGTTGTGCCCATGCTGTACGTAGCATTTCAGTGCTATAAGTTCCGGCACTTCTTTGGTCCTATCCACAAGGCTGCCACGACAGACATTGCACAGTTTGTGCTTGTGTGTGACGGCGTATGCGACATACCCTGCAAAATAAAGTAGGCTATCTTGCTCCTCCTCGCAGAGTTCTACAATGCCATCATCGCATGTCTCTTCGCCATCTTCTGTGGAGGGCTGTAAAAACTCTTTTTTGCTCTCAAAAAAATGCAGAAGGTCCTGCGAGTCGTCAATGGCATAGGAACCGTGCCTACTGGGTTGAGAGAACTGTCCAAGCACAATAATTCTAAAGGTGCATTTGAATTCTCTGGCTCGTGGCACCGGAGTCTTGAATCTTATGCTACTGAAAAGATTTTCCAAGGCGTCCTGGCTCAGCCGGCTCAGAAGTAAGAACTTGAAGCCCTTTTCTGCAATATAATATTGCCTCAAAGATAAAGCCGACAGGGTTGAAATGATGGCACCTGTTTGAATGGGCTTCCAAGCTCCCTTCCCCATGCCCGCCTTGTCCATTATAGTTAGACCAAGGAACATCTTAATAAAAGCCTGCAGAAAATTTGTGGCCTCGGCAGCTTTTTGAGCACACAACTCACTCAGTGCTGTTTTCCTAGTCCGAGATGTCATGATTGTGAACCACCTGAACACCTCGTCAAGGAAGAAGGCTGTAGTGATGGCCTCCTTTGGCAGGAGGTTTTTGTTCACTAAATACCGCAAACCTGCAGCCGTGCTGTGGTGCATTAATGCATGCGCAGAAGCAACATTCATTTTCTGGAAGTGGTTTGGGTCAAGGTCGCGGTACTTGAGGTGTGGCATGACCTTCAGCTTGTGCTTATCGTCCAGAAGGCAGGCCTGCCGGATATGTTCCATTGAGACCTTTAAAAGAGCACAATGAAAAACTACACAGTTAGCATGAATTGTACGCAAAACAGAAAAGGTTACAGCATTGCTTTCTGGTTTTATATGAAAGAATTTTTGAGAAGGCTTTTAACATTATCTAAAAAAAGATGTATTTCTGTGAGGGCTTTTAAGAAAGGATAACAATGAAGTTTACACATGCAACCTAATTGAACATACAAGAATAATAATATCAAAGAAAACAAAGAAAAGCATAAGAATAGCAGCATTTTTTAAATGAAGTGATACAAGTGCTTGGACTGACTTGGCTGAAAGGGATGAATTGTATATCACAGTGTGTGCAATGCTGTGTTCCGTAAGGAAGGCCAGTACTGAACAATTCTGAATAGATGCGAGATGGTGAGACTGACGAAATAACAAAATCCGCCCCAAGGTGAAGAGGATGACGTACATCAGATGAATGGCCCTACGTAGATGTTAGTGCTCTGTCGTCGCTCCTCTACGTAGAGGTTTGTGCTCTGACATAGTACACAGTAGCACGTGACACTGCTATAATTATTTGGTGCTACACGTCTAACTAGCGTAATTTGTTGCTCAAGTAGAGTAATGAAGTTTGAGAGGAATAATAAGACACGCAAACACAGTGCGTGCATGTTTTTTTTTTTCTGCAAATCGCAGCGAGATAGGAGGCTAATGTGCGTCTGTTTCGCATGCGTTTGTGTTCTCGCGCTTTGTGCATCGAGCAGATGCCAGTGCTGGAAACAAAAGTAATTTTCTAACACGTTCAAGCACTCATTAGGCCTAGCCCATTTATTCTCTCGCGTCTAACAAAATGTTCATGTGGCACTGGTTGATCATACCGAACGTCTTGTGTGCCGCAGTTTTCACAGTGATAGCGTGAATACAGTCGGCATAGCTTGACTAGAAAACTCCGACACGGCGCCGCTCGCGTCTCGAGGGCTCAAGCTATTTTGCGCACGTCACGGGCTCGGGACCTCGTGTATGCATGATGTGTTCATGTGTATGGGTCATGTGATCCTCCTGCTTGCACGCAGAAAGGGGCAACGGAGGGATGTGGCTTGCGAAGGCTACGCGGGGCGAGTGGCAAGGGTTTCAAGCTTGCCTCCTCACATCATGGTTTCGCGCCGCTTCAAACATTTATTTTCGCAGCTTATAATGCATCGATTTGAAAAATTTTTGCGGCATAATGCTCTCCACTGGGCACACAACATCCAGCATCTGAAATTCGGTATGTGACCTGGTGAGGGGCCCTTTAAAGCTATTCAAAAGCCTGTTTATAACTGACTGGATGCTATGACTCCGCTACACCCCATCAGCAGACTCATAGGGACATGTCACTCGTTGCATCAAATGCTCTTGTTGTGAACTGCACTGATATTCTATAATCGAGCGAAAAATGAGTGTTAGTGAGTACTGGGCATGACAACTTTATGCTTGAATATGTTTGAGAATGCATTCCAAGTGAATGTCTTTATGGAGATAGACAAGCTCACCTTGCTACTAGGTAGGCTGTTTGCTTTCACTGTGGCATCATCCAAGATTATTTCCTGTCCTCGAACTAGGTGCCCTCTCAGATTCTTCAGGAGATGTGGGGCATCTGCCAAAAATATAAGTGCCGCCCATTGCCACATGGGTGAGGGCAAGAAGTTCTCGGTTTCCCATACTTGGAAGCATGAATTCCACATAGTCGCCAGATAGCAGTGTTTCCGGGCCCCATGTCTGTCACCACTGCACTCACTGTTACACCAGCACTTTCTGCTCTTCGTATCACATTGAAAAGGCACTGTTTAACTTGCTCGGCATCAAAGGAGGAGGCTGTTAGAAAAGACGTGAAACAATTATTGTTTATACATCAAAGCTGTGTATGTACAAAATTCATTTTGAACCTGTAAAATGTCTCAGTGTGCTTACTCTGAATAAACAAAAATTGAGGGACCCTTAAGCTTCTCCTTTAAGAGTTGAACGCGATTGCGATTTCCAGCCCCATATGTGTGAGTAACAGAGTGTGTGCACTAGGACGTGCGCCATAATGGGTCGAGTGCTTTTAACCAGGAGAAATCATGCTCGTGAAACTGCCAAAGTTGCGATGCACCCACTACGTGGTCTTAACAGAGTATGCGCATTAATGTGCGAGCCTTTTGTAATGGGTGGCCGGCTTTAAATCACCAACTCTGTCTGAACGCTTTGTAATGGTTGGGCTTTGAAAACACCCCCTCATTGCGCAGTTCACATCTTTTGACACCTGATGTGATTCTACACTTCTGCCAGGCAATATTAAATGTGCTAAGAGGACCCCTTCCACTACATAACACTTATATAGTGTGCTTATGCGACATAGTTTCAAGCAGCATGGTGGCTCAGTGGTAGAAAACCTGCTTCCCACCCAGACAACCCAGACAACCCGGGTTCGATTTCACTTGGACTGAAGTTTTTATTATTTTAGTTGCAGCTTTCTCAATTTTTCGGTCACGGATGATTTCTCGCTCACAACCAACGCGCCGAAGCCGACGTACACGGCGAAATTTCTGCGAAACAAGCTCTCTAACGCTATCGCATTAATAATACTACCTTTCTTGCGAACGTAACAGACCTTGGCTTCAATCGTAAAAACTCAGATGGCAATTGCAACAGTACAAAGATACAGAATTGGCCAGAAGATATTCACAGCTAATATGTTTTATAAATGGAAACGCCTTCCTTTTATGTTCAGAAATAGTACACACTGACGTGTGCATTCTTTTCTTTTTTTTAAGGAGACAGGACTTTACCATTAAAGCTTTTGTTATGGTAACTAAGTGGTAGCTTAATGCCGAAAGTGATGTGCTGCTGGGTCCAAGGACATGGATTAAATTCCATGTAAATATTGCCATAATACAAAAGTAAGATGTGAAAACACTGGTGCACTCAAATTTACATACAGGTTAAAAACCCCATTGATTAAAATTATTCTACATAGTGCTCCATAATAAAATGTGGCTCTGGCATGCGAAGAACCACTTCTTTTTTTATAGGTAAGACACAAAAATTGATACAAAGTGAAAAACGGCAACAGCTTTGTAAAGTGCAACCCTTACATGTGAAATGGTAAGCAACAGCTTGCTTCCAGCGACTTGTGATGCCCGCCAACATGAACACGAGAGCATGGGTAGCAAGTGCCTCTTTGGTAGCTGCGTTTGATGGCCCTATTGTTGGCTGCCCTGAAAAGTTCATTGACGTACAATATGAGATTAACACACAGCTGAATCCTAGGGTCAATGAGAGCAATGGCTGAGAGTAGCAACACGCATGCGTTGACATGAGAAGTAACATTTCGCTGCAATTGCTGTACATTTAAAGACAAGAAGGTATACCGGGTGGTGTATCGTAATGATATAAACATGTTATCTTTTTTGGCGTAACAGCTTCCTTTTGGTCACCAAACAAAGTGCCTTTAGCGCTAAGCTGTTCTGCACTGGGGAGCTGAACCGCAAATGAAGCACTAACATCCACAGTCATACCTATAATGCTTCCGGTTGACGCATCATAATCAAGCCCTGGTGAGATTTGAATCTCATCCATCAGGACACATGCATGACGTTCCTCTGCTTGCATCCCAGCCACTTTCTGCTCCAAAGCGGCAAAAACTTCTTCAAGGATACCTGCAAAACATTTCTTACATCAACATCTCGGGGAGAAAACAGGTCTGTAACGTGCAGCCACAAAAAACAAGGATTTTAGAGCAATCAGCCATATTTACCAGGAGTGAACTTAATGTGTTCTGTCTGCCGTTGCAAAGTTCTTTTTGCTGGGAGAGGTACAAAATTTCTTTAACGAAGTCATACCCCTTGCTACCACAAGCAACCTTCAATTGCAGGGCTTTTTGGAGGGATTCGGGGGACCAAGAACTTCCCCGCATGGAGCCTTTTTCAAGAACACGGATCTGATCGTCAGACAGCACCCGCCTACAGTGTTCTCGAAGTAGCTCTCTGTCTTTTTCAGCCTGGAGCCGCCGCTTTTTTTCTACATTCAGCTTACGCTCTAGCTCGAGCACACGGTCCTTTAACTTCATGCAGGATGCACATCCTGCTCAAATTCGAAAAGAAAAACCATAAGTGCATGACTTCGTTACTTTTTCACAAGGGCTCCAAAAACTGATATGCTCATCATAAAACATTGGAACCTAATCACTTTTTGTACATTTTAACTTTATTCCTACAGATAATGGAGAGAAAATTTTGAAGCACTTTGGGCAACCTGGTTTCAGTGGTAGTACGCATGATATCATAAGCATCATTTAGAGACATTAATCAGGAAGGGCAGACGTGACCATGTTCATCATGCTATTGCCAACCGTCCATGCTTTCAGTACGTGTTATGAGTAACTTAAATACTAGTAGAAAGATGGCTTTTGGATGTGTTTTGTCTTGATAACCAAACCACAATTGATGCAAGAATAGCAACAACATAGCTACCAATGAACAAATTTGCAATAGTGCTTAACAACCCTCTCTGCTTCAATATCTTACCTGCAAGCATGGAAGGCAGGCTAAAAGGAAATGTAGGTGTGCCTGAATATTCGGGCATTGTTAAATCTGTAAAAATATAAAAGCACGAACATGTTTTTATGCAAGTGCCTGGCAAGGCCATCTAAAAGGAACTGTCACATTGAAACAATTCTGCAGATAAACCTAGTAGTAACTAAAAGGTAACAGTAATATGTTGCCAAGCAACCTTTGTAAAGACGACTGCTGTGATATTGCATGCACATGCTGAGGGAGCCTCCGATTTAGATCTGGCTGGCTTTTGTAGCAAAAAAGGGGCCTTAAGTGGTCAACTTTATTTTTAGATATATTTATGATGCATAATTGGTATGTCTCATTTCTGCAAATTAGTTCATTTCAGTGGCTGTCATCACGAGCTTTTCATGAGCAATGATAACTCAACACGTGCCCACAACGCCACGACTAAACGTAAACTCAGCTTCATCTCACATGACTGAGAGCTGTGGTTCTGAGGCAACACACGCTTCTGGTTTTTTGGCGTCTGCAGGGAAAATATACTTGTTGAAGAAAACAAAAAAGGAAGTTTCGGAGACACTTTTGGAGGGAATTAAGCGAACAGTTTGAATGCGTTGTTTTCCCCAACTGCAGAAGCTAATACAACATAAAGCCCCAACACATCAACTGACATTTCTCAAAATTCTGCCTACTGTCTTACCGATGGGTGTCGATTTCATGTCACTGCAAGGAGTGGAAGCATTGTAGGTGTCCGACTGAACTTCCATTTTGATTCCTTCTGAAAAAAATGTCAACAATCCCATCACAAAATCGTGACTGCGCTCACAAGCAGAGATTTGTAAACCTGTTCCTGTATTAGAGGAACAGGTACACAGGCATGCACATGCTGAGGGAGCCTCCGATTTAGATCTGGCTGGCTTTTGTAGCAAAAAAGGGGCCTTAAGTGGTCAACTTTACGTTTAGATATATTTATGATGCATAATTGGTATGTCTCATTTCTGCAAATTAGTTCATTTCAGTGGCTGTCATCACGAGCTTTTCATGAGCAATGATAACTCAACACGTGCCCACAACGCCACGACTAAACGTAAACTCAACTTCATCTCACCTTCTGACATGACTGAGAGCTGTGGTTCTGAGGCAACACACGCTTCTGGTTTTTTGGCGTCTGCAGGGAAAATATACTTGTTGAAGAAAACAAAAAAGGAAGTTTCGGATACACTTTTGGAGGGAATTAAGTGAACGGTTTGTATGTGTTGTTTTCCCCAACTGCAGAAGCTAATGCAACATAAAGCCCCAACACATCAACTGACATTTCTCAAAATTCTGCCTACTGTCTTACCGATGGGTGTCGATTTCATGTCACAGCAAGGAGTGGAGGCATTGCAGGTGTCCAACTGAACTTCCATTTTGATTCCTTCTGAAAAAAAATGTCAACAATCCCATCACAAAATCGTGACTGTGCTCACAAGAAGAGATTTGTAAACCTGTTGCTGTATTGGAGGAACTTTCACTTGGTATGTCACCAGCCGTGCATGGCGATTCTGACGGTGCAGAAACTGCAATGCAATGAGCAAAGTAGATTACTATGGGCAGAAAGGATAAGCTGGAATGAAAAGTAAAAACTTGAACCACTATTTCTATAACACTCACAGCTGAAGATGCTGGGGATGGCATCTGGCTTCAGCCGTTTCTTCCCTTTTACAAGGACCTCCTCAAACTGATCTTGGCTGAAGTGATCCTGTATAAAAACAGAGTTCATTAACCATTCTGAGCATGGAGATGCTTATGCTAGGGTTACTGTATATGCAAATGCAGCAGCTAGTTCAGACAGTAATAAAATAATTGTTGAGGTTTAACATTTCAAAACCCACGTTATGATTATGAGGGATGCCGTAGTGGTGGGGTGGGCTCCGAAAATTTCGACCACAGACAAGATGGAGTGGTATGAAATGCAGGATATGACTAATGCAAGCTATTTCCTTGCACCACTTCCCTGCTCCTACTCTCTAAATGTGTATGTTATCTAGTTAGAGAGCGCACATTACAAACACACATTTTCGATTTGGTCGTGCTACCCGAGCAGAGTGTGAAATTATATGTTGTGTGCTCGTTTCTGTTAAGAGTCCGCTGTAATGTTTCGTGCAAAAGTTCATTACGCAACATCCGCCGTTTTTCTAATGCCTCACAGAAAGTCAGTGCCAACTTCGCTCTTCGAATGTGAGCTCGAGTCGGACTGAACTTCGGTCCGTAGAGATAAACCGGTTTCAAAACTCGTTCGTGTGTTCTTAAGTGCTCAGATGACGGGCCTTACGAATGCGTTGAATTTTTGGCAACTTAATTGGTCGGTTCGCAACAGCACACTTTTTTTTATTGCTTTTGCCACAGTAGCCCATTCGTCTCGTGAGCGTTAATGCAACGTTCGCACCTAGTATGCTACTTGTAGGACCGAAACTGTCGTCTGACTGTCGAGGACGGGCGGCGTAAGCAAAGGCAGCATCTGCACGTAAAACTACACACCGTTAATGCAACGCTTCCGTCGACCTTGGCAGTTCCCGACCCCATTGTTGTCGCAAACTTAATTCGATAACAGGTGGTGGAGGGTAAAAACATGGAGCGGCGACCTAGAACGTCGGTCCGCAGCGTAACAAGACGCACCACGCGCACTAAGCCTCTTTTTCCTAAAAATGAGACGCCCGCTCATTCTGAGCGCACAGTCAAGGCATTAAAGACCCAGAAATGCATTACCTCGCATATTCTTGCTCCTCTTCCTGCCGGCTTCTGACGTTTCATGCGCAGCAGCCACTTGAGGCGGCGACGCACGACGGAGACAGACTTGCCACATGGAATCGAGAAGAAGGCCTTTCCGTGCTCTTCTCGGTTCGTGCAGTGGGGAGCGCAGCATCCTGTCATTGTCGCAACTTCGCAACACTGAGGCAGGGCGCTGCGCCGCGCAGACGTTCGCAAAAACGGACAGCACAAGACACCACCACAACAACGACAAACCAAACTCAGCCGGACCGCCTTGTGCTTCGCCGGACGGCTTGATACAGCGGTGGTGGCGCGGCGATCGCCAGCACCCGCGCGGCCGTGAAGTTGGCTTTCCCTAAAAAGGATGCTTTTTGCGCACGTGAGCGCGCTGGGCGAATGGTGGCGCGAGCGGCGAGTTCTGTCAGAGGCGCAACTCTGCTACCTAAAGGTAGCATATACAGTAACTCTACCGGAGGCCTGTCGGTCTTGTAACCGAAACTGGCACTGGTCGGTAATGAGGAGCCTGTAATTAATTATCTGTCGCGCACTGCAGCAAACGATGTGCCGAGTTATGACTAACAGGCGCCCAGCAACACATTGCAGCAGAAAAACGTGAGGCCAAGATTTTTGTGTCAGTACCCCTTTAAAGGGGCCCTGCAACAATTTTCGAGCATGCTCAAAAAGCGCTGCCGATCGGTAGTCGAGGCTCCCGAGAACACGCGAGCCAAATATTATAGCGATGCGCACGGCCTGGAATTTACAATAAATTCTCAAAGTCAGCTGAAAATCGCTCCCTCTTCTCTCGACAAATGATGTATTAGTCCGCAAAATATGACGCGATTGTCGGCAGTTCCACCATTGGCTGATGTTATAATCACGATAACACCCTTATTATTACTTTCGTTGTTAATTTTGAGTTCAATAAGTAGATAATATGTATGTTTATATTATGTTATCGCGTTAAAAACACCGAACAAACATTAATATTAGCACTTCCGGTCTCACCGACAGCTCGTCTGCTCGTAGTTGCGTGGTTCCGTTTTCTTCGCCATGCGCAGTGCCGAAAACGTGAATATTTCTGTGATTTTGACCATCGCCGGTTGCCGTTGAGAGTGGCAGCCGTTCGAGTGTTGCCTCGTCAGCTGAGAACTGCATCGTCGGCACGTTCTCACGACCGACCGAGGCACGGGCGCAGCATGTCTCCGATAACAATGCTGGCGTCCGGTAATGGCGGCACTTCGGGGTCGTCTGCCAGTGCCGTCTTACGAGGCGGTGTATCGGAGTATGGGCCGAAACCGATCTCAGCTGTCATTCGTTCCAAACGAGCGCGCACGTTTGCTTCCATGGTTGGCAGAGCGATGAAAACACTACGGCGTTCGAGGTGCACACCCAACATTACCAAACCGACGCGCAGTTTTCAAGCACGCGCGATACACAGCGCGATCGACTCCGCTCGGCGAGAACGACGCAAGCCGACCGGAAGTGGCGGCACAGACCACGTGGTTGCGCCGAGACGCCAGAGAGAAAAAAATGAAAAAAATGCCGCCGGCGCTGACGTCGCCTCTTCGCACCTCCGCCCTCCTTCCCTCCCCTCACGCCGCGCGCAGCTTTCCGCGCGCTCGCTGCGTTGAGTTGAGAGAGAAAGCTGCGGAACGTGATCTCTATAATTTGGTAACACCACTTAGACTTGACGGATTCGAAAAATTTTTGCGGCATATGGCTCGTGAAGAGTCATACGTCAATAATGGGACTATTCCAATATAACAAAGAAAGGTGTTGCAGGGCCCCTTTAAAGCGTGGCGTGGTCACACTATTTCCGGAGGCGGCGCGAGATGGCTTGATCACGCCGCGCGATTGATGTGTTTTTAAATGCGAAGTATATCTTAGCAAACTTCAGCGACTTTGAGCGCATCTATCTATCTATCTATCTATCTATCTATCTATCTATCTATCTATCTATCTATCTATCTATCTATCTATCTATCTATCTATCTATCTATCTATCTATCTATCTATCTATCTATCTATCTGTATACGACTTTGTGCTCTCCTGAACGTTTTGTTAATGGGATGTATACCAAAATTGGTATGGCATAACATGACTGTATGACAAACGTAAATGAAAGGTCATAACATGAAAATCGTGCCATGTGTGTCATGTACAACATGATTTACATGACATGGTCTCGGGGAGCTTGCGGCCGTATCGCAAGCTTGACACGTACCAGATTTGGTATTCGTGACGTGACTGCATGGCGAATATAAAGACAGGTGGTAATATGACAATCATGGCATGCATGTCATGTAGGGCATGATTTACATGCCACACTCATGGTGCGCTCGCGGCCGGTTCGCTAGCTTGAAATGCACCAAAACTGGTATTGCGTGACGTGACTGTACGACAAACATTAATGACAGGTGGTAACATGACAATCATGACAGGCATATGTCTTGTAAAGTGTGATTTATATGCCACACTTCAGTGCGATCGCGGCCGGTTCGCTAGCTTGACATACACCAAAACTGGTATTGCGTGACGTGACTATACGACGAACATTAATGACAGGTGGTAACATGACAATCATGACAGGCATGTCTTGTAAAGTGTGATTTATCTGCCACACTTATGGTGCGCTCGCGGCCGGTTCGCTAGCTTGACATACACCAAAACTGGTATTGCGTGACGTGACTGTACGACGAACATTAATGACAGGTGGTAACATGACAATCATGACAGGCATGTCTTGTAAGGTGTGATTTATCTGCCACACTTATGGTGCGCTCGCGGCCGGTTCGCTAGCTTGACATACACCAAAACTGGTATTGCGTGACGTGACTGTACGACGAACATTAATGACAGGTGGTAACATGACAATCATGACAGGCATGTCTTGTAAAGTGTGATTTATATGCCACACTTATGGTGCGCTCGCGGCCGGTTCGCTAGCTTGACATACACCAAAACTGGTATTGCGTGACGTGACTGTACGACGAACATTAATGACAGGTGGTAACATGACAATCATGACAGGCATGTCTTGTAAAGTGTGATTTATCTGCCACACTTATGGTGCGCTCGCGGCCGGTTCGCTAGCTTGACATACACCAAAACTGGTATTGCGTGACGTGACTGTACGACGAACATTAATGACAGGTGGTAACATGACAAACATGACAGGCATGTCTTGTAAAGTGTGATTTATACGCCACACTTATGGTGCGCTCGCGGCCGGTTCGCTAGCTTGACATACACCAAAACTGGTATTGCGTGACGTGACTGTACGACGAACATTAATGACAGGTGGTAACATGACAATTATGAGAGGCATGTCTTGTAAAGTGTGATTTATATGCCACACTTATGGTGCGCTCGCGGCCGGTTCGCTAGGTTGACATACACCAAAACTGGTATTGCGTGACGTGACTGTACGACGAACATTAATGACAGGTGGTAACATGACAATCATGACAGGCATGTCTTGTAAAGTGTGATTTATCTGCCACACTTATGGTGCGCTCGCGGCCGGTTCGCTAGCTTGACATACACCAAAACAGGTATTGCGTGACGTGACTGTATGACAAACATAAATGACAGGTGCTAACACGACAATCATGACATGCATGTCATGTACGGCATGATTTACATGCCATGCTGTCATGATTCATGCCAATCATGCCATGCGGCATGATTTACATGCTGTCGTTCGATGCGAATGTACTCTCTATCTGATGATGTAGACACCAGGTTTCACTGGAAAATAAAAGTTCGTTGTTTCTGATTAAAATATTTCTTATCGCTCAGAAGTGATGTAAACATCCCTCGTGAAATTTGTCGGGAAGTTCCAGTTTTTCGTCTAAAACCAGCGACACAAACCTTTACCTATGTGGTAAAATTCAACTATCCGAGGTATTGTGTGACGTGACTGTATGACGAACATGATATGAATGTCACGTTGGGCATGATTTAGATGCCACTGTCTTGGTGCGCTTCCGGCTGTTTTGTTAACTGGATATATACCAAAACAGGCATGTCATGAAGTCAGTGCGTGACAAACATAAATGGCAGGTTATGCATTATATGGACCAGAATAAACGTTTCATTAGCATGGTATATACCATATTGTAAATACCCGCATGCATGCATGACAAACATACGATATATAGTGGACTAGATGTCATGACATGAATCACTTCATTTGCCTCAAAGACAAACATGGCGATGTTTGCAGCTCTATGCTGGCTGCTTCGCATTACATCGATTCCCACAGTGCGTGGGATCTGCCGGATTTTTGTCAACATCTCGGACACATTGTTTTCCATATCTTAGCCATAGACAGCTTCGCTTTAAAAAAAAAGATGTCATGTACCATATCCACGTACCAGGGGCGTAGCCAGAAATTTTTTTCAGGGGGGGGGGGTCAACCATTGGCCGCGAGGAGTTACGGAGTCGCCCTCTATCGGACGCGCCTCGATTGCGTGCTCGGTTGGATACCGCCGGCGCGCTCCCCATAGGTTTTGCTGTCGGCGCTCTAGAAAAAGACCTCGCGGAAGCCCTCCAGGGCATTTCTGTGAGTACTTTCGAAAGGAACTGTGTTCTTTACTGTCAAAATAATCATTTTCGACGAACTGAAAGCATAAGATAGTCTACAGTCGCTGTCTCTCTGCAGAAAACCGAGCACCCGCTTCACGCGGTCACCGCGTTGGAGACCCCTGAACCCGCCTCTTGCGTGAAAGGTAGTCACTCGCTGAGTGAAAACTATGTGAAACATTTCGTTAGAGTAGACTGCCTGTATAACCAAACGGAGCATAACAGAAAGAAGCCTCAAGCCAGCGATCGCACGGGTTCGCGACGACTGACGGTGCCTCTGCATGTATGAGCGTCTGCATGTATGCTCGTACTGATGGTTTCGCTTTTGCTACGAGCGCGTTTTGGCACTGCGCTGTGAACTTTAGGCCGCAAAATATGAGAATTTGTGAGTACACAAACAACTACTGTTGCGCGGACGCTATCAGAGCAGTTCAAAAACAATTTCGTTACAACTACGGCTTCGGGGCGCATGGCAACTTTGTGATGTGCCGACCCGACGATTCAGTGCTTTTTTTTTGTTTTTTTTTCGGTCTAAATTCGTGTACGTTTCAATGTCATTTGACAAGTTGTCTCGCACTGCATATTGATCGGTCTTCTCAGCGGGCAAATGCCGCTGCTTCTGTTTCTTTATTCAGTGCATTCGTTTCGTTTGGTGCACACACAAAACGTGAGCAAATGAGGCGCCTTTTTTTTAATGCTCCTTAATTATCGTTCCCTTTGCATTCCAGTGAACTTGCTGCTCTCTGTGATCAACAAATTCATAGACCAAAGCTTCACCACTTCGAGATTGCTGGTGGAATGAGAAGCAGTCCACGAGACCGAGCATGTAGTAGCATGCAACGCCAAGCAAAAGAAAGAAAATACAGTAACGTTTGCCGGACTTTTTCTGCAAACGTCGGCTGTAAACTAGGACCCACATGAACTTGAAATAGCGGTGAATAAAATAGAAGTTATTGCAGCAACCAGCAGCCGCAAAACAGGATAGTAATTATTTGGCGAGTACCCCAGCAATTTTGGCAGCAGTGTCGTGTCTAACGCCAACAGGGTGGCATCTTTCCCATGTAAATAAATGAGGCTCCAAGAAAATACATGGGGTCAGAGAAGCCCAACATGAGTTTGAGAGTGGCACAAATAAATTTGGGCTTTTTGGCACATTGTGCTTGCGTCAGGGGAACGCAAGCTCGACTGAAAAAATGTTATTGCCAACATAACTCTCGCTAGTCCACCAGCAAACGTCGCGTAGCTTATGAAGGCGAACGCCTTAGATGCCTCTTCAAACGGGAAGATTGACCATCGGCGGCGTCAAGACGAGTGACGCAAAAAACAATCGTCACGTGATGACGTCACCATATGACGTCATCGTGACGTCACAGATCTCCTAAATTTGTAACATCGTTATGACATCACCATGACGTGACATAACGTGATGTCACATGATGACGTATTCACACGACATGGCCCCTTTGCATTGCCTCCGTGATCGGTGGGCCGATCGCAGAGGCAATGCAAAACTTATGTAGCCTATGAAGCAATGCAAAGCTTATGTAGCTTATGAAGGCGAAAGCCCTAGATGCCTCATCAAATAGAAAGATTGCCCGTCGGCGTCCCGCGTCGGTGGCGTCAACACGAGCGATGGAAAAAGTAATTGTCACGTGATGGATCGCCAAAATATGTAGCGTCATTATGACGTCACATAACGTGACGTCACATGATGACGTATTCACACGTCATGGTCGCGTTGCATTGCCTCAGTGATCGGTCACGGAGGTCGTGCAAAACCGTGAATTAGGTGCCGAACGCTTTTGGAGGGGGGCGCGGGAGAATCAGTACAACTACTGACAAGAAGAAGAAGATGGCTTTCGCCTTCTAGCCATCTTTAGACCTTACATAAGGGACCCTGTGCGTTTTTTAATTCAACGTATCTAAACAATGACTTGCGCATCTGCAGCCGATTTTGTGGACGCTGAGCACGGGGCCGACAATCAAGAGGTCGCACGGGAGGGTTCTGAGATGGCATCGCACGTGGTAAAATGTAGCGCCTTTTCCATCAGGTGGCAGATAAACATCATTTGCCGGCGGGAAGCGCGCGCGAGCCACCGTCTCTGTGCGCGCTGTCTGCTACGTCACCGAACATCACAGGCCCGACGCAGTAACGAAAGTCTTCGTCGCGGAAGTGCTTCTTGCACGCAAGACTTGTAGCCGATAGCTACTTGCCGGTTCTTAGCTTTACAACCCATGTTTCATGCAGTTTCTTGTCCCGCGGTTACCGGTGCAGGCTGACACTGGGCTCCATTGCGCACTGCGGCACCGAGCGGTACAGCCCCATGTTCGTCGCCTTCGAAGGCAGCCATTCCATAACAATGGTTTCAATTGAGTAGAATATGTGAGAAAACTTCCGAATTTGAACAGACCGCAGCGCATGTGGGACTTGAAACTCGTTTTCAAAGCACGCGGCAGTGCTCCAAAAGCAGCCGATGCGGCCGCTGTGACCACGTGATCCTGCCAAGCACGTCACGCCGACGTTGGCGCCGGCGTTTCCAGTGGTGGGCCTCGAGGCCAATACTTTATGTATGTTCGTGCGTGCGTTTGTATGTACGCGTGTATATATACGCAAGCAAAATTGAAAAATTTCGGGAGGGGTTTGAACCCCCCCCAACACCCCCCCCTGGCTACTCCCCTGCCACGTATACATTTGTCGTGCGGTTAAAGTGTCCGCTCCCCTCTGCAATACGGAAAGTTCCTTGGGCTAAAGTACATGAAATACGAACACAATACAACAGAAAGATTTCAAAAACTTGAATCGGGAACACGGCAATTTATAAAAAAAAATCACACCATCTCCCGCTAAAGGGGACCATGAGGCGATGCGAAGCAGTGTTTCGGCATGTAGAGCCCGCGTTTCAGAGGGGGAGAGGTGAGGGGAGAGGGGGGGGGGATGGAAGTGGAGAGGGGGATGGGAGAGGATACAGGGAAAGGGAAGGAAGAGGGGAAGTAGAGGGGGAGGGGAAAGGGAAGGGGAGAGGGAAGGGGAGTGGAGAGGGGAAGTGGAGAGGGCTTGCGCATGCGCAGTATGGATGGTCACGCCGCACACCACCACCACCACCACCACCGGATTGAAGATGCTTCACATCTAAGAGATGCCCTCAGTAAAGGATTGGAGAAGGTCTCGACCGCCCATCAGCGAGACGATGCGCTCAGCAATTAAACGATGCATAAGGCAGCTGATCCGTGCGCTAACATTGAACAGTATATGGTATCAGTTAAAACGACCATCATACAGGGGCTTGCAGTATACATCTAGCAGAGTCGTACTAGCTTACTGTCGTTCGACGCGAATGTACTTTCTGTCTGCTGATGTACACACCAGGTTTCACTGGAAAATAAAAGTTCGTCGTTTCTCATTAAAATACTTCTTATCGCTCAGAAGTGATGCAAAAAATCCCTCGTGAAATTTGTCGGGAAGTTCCAGTTCTTCGTGTAAAACCATCGACACAAAACTGTACCCTTGTGGTAAAATTCAACTATCCGAATCACTGACATGCCTAGGATTCGGGGCATTCTGTACGTGGCACCATCTCTCGGCGGCAACAACGGCGTCCTGCCATAACTGAATGGGAAATAGGCGAAAAAAAAAACACATGTCTTGAAAAAGACTAGTTATCAAAAACGACTCCGGGTCCTACACAGCAGAGACCTAACGGAACCAGGCCCGTAGCCAGGGGGGGGGGGGGAGGTCTAGGGACTCCCCTACCCGAAATTTTGGTGAAGTAGGTGTTTTTACCAAAAATAAATAACGAAAATAGGTGTTTTTCTCAAATAGTCAAGGTGCTCAGCAAGCGCCCTTCCCCCATCCCCCCGAAAAAAATTCCTGGCTACGGGCCTGACCGGAACATTTTGGTAAAATTGCAGTATTGCACTGAAAAACGTGTGGCTTCCCAGGACAATTGAACACCGGCCATTAGAAACACTTGTGGCGCCATTGTAAAAAAATAAACATTCTGGGAAGCCACGCGGTTTGTAGTGCGACACTGTAATTTTAACAGAATGTTCAAATAAGTCTGCTCTATAAAACCGGGAGTCGTTTTTGATAACTAGTTTTCTTTCCTCAGATATATTTTTTTTCACCCATTTCCCATTCAGTTACGGCAGGCCACAGCTGTCACTGACGAGAGATGGCGCTACCTACACATGTCCCCTAGAGTCACTGGAAAAATTTCAGAGTATCGCATCTGTTTTCCGCGCGCCGCCGCCGACGCGATTGGCTTACTCGCATCACGTGACCTCTCGCCGCCATATCCCTTCCAAGCGCTTTGGGTGCAGGCGCGTTCAATGCAGAGCGTGGCCGGACATTTAGCAGTACCACGGTCCCCAGAAGTACTTCGTCGCTTTTTTAAACGCGTCATGCAGACAGGGGCGTAAGCAGACATTTTTTTCGGGGGGGGGGGGGGGGCACGGGCCCGGTGTGCCACCCCCTGGCTACGCTACTGCATGCAGATGCCAGAAGAGAGTAGCTCACCATCAATCGAACGTTACTGGTGAGCTACTCTGGGAATCTCGTTTGCCGCGTGAGAAAAATTAATGTCAAAGAGCGCCGTTCTACGTGGCTGCATAGTTGCCCTGAACGAATTCGCCCCCTCGAATAACACTCCTTCCTGCAGTGAACTACACTAACTTTCCTGGAAAAGATCTTATGCGACAGGATACTTCACCTTTTCGGTTCGCTATGGTCAGCGATATTGAAAACTACATACCTTTCTATTTGCTCGGCTGTTTATATCTCGATCTGTGGAACAGATTACGCATGCTATCCGAGTTATAAGCGTGTCACGCACGAGAGCGATATCGAAGATTTATTAAAATAATAACTGTTTACTGGTATACCTTGAAGGCAATTGTGGCATGATCTTTGGCATTGCACAAAACAGAACCGTGGAACTCTGTTGATAAACTTGGTATAAGGCAATGTTATCAAGTGTATTTTTACATTTGTTGCAAAAAAATGCTGCTAATGCTGCATTGCACCGAGCGTACCCTTAAAATACTGGATAGTTGGTGAGAAATGGTCACAGCAAAAAAAAAAAAAAAGCAGATCCCACGCATTGAGGGAGTCGATTTTATGCGAGCCCTAGGTCTATATACATACTGCGTTGCAGTAGCATGCGCTTTAAAAATTCCGGGATGTGCTATTTCTGATCAAAAGAACATAAAGCACCGTGCCGAGGAAGTCTTAATAAGAGTGCATTATGAAAAAAAAAAATGTGCAGCAGTGCAGAAACCAAACCCCAGCTGTTTACGCGCTGGCAACGCCAAAAAAAGAACTGTTTGTCAGAACACAGCAAAATATTTGCAAATTCATTGCAACGTTGGGAATATTAAGGAGACAAGAAGTAGGAAATGAAACAATTAAGTAGTGATGTCAATAATTTTTGATGGCCTATTTTCTACGTATCGTAAGATAAGATGCACCTTACCTACCGCACGTCGATTTGCCCGTGCGTTCGGCTGCTGGCGTTCCGAATCAAGACGTCGCGCACAACTTCCAATTACCGTACACACACAACTTCTATTGCACATGTCAACCAGTTGACAGCAAGCACAGTGCGCAAGCAAGCTATGCGTCAGCAATCAGTCGAAGGACGCAATGTTGAATGTTCTCGATGTTCGATAACGTTCGCGAGTGCAGTGAACCTGAACACCGACTGCAAAGCTAGCGCAAACAGTCAAGATTCACCAAATGTCGAAGTAAATGGCATCTCGCACGATGTCACATGCGCTAATGCAACTATGTTTACAGATCCGGACCTAGCGAACACGTCCGGGCGTGACACGAAGCGACCGATGAAGCCATGAAGAGAGTTCGCGAGCACATGGCAACATTCGCCGTACGTTTCATTAGTTACACCGCTAACCGCGCAGTCGATCCAGACCTGTCGATGACTCGAAATCACTTCTAATATCATCTTGAAGAAACACACACACATAATGCCGTTCTGCCGAGCGTAACACGGCACTGAGGCTAAAAGATCGGTCACTTCTCAACACACGCTAGCAACGCGCCGGGCGGTCTGAAAGGGACATGGCCGCCGCCACCCAATGTTGCCCGCGTGCAGCCTACCTTTGCGGTACTCTGATTTTCCAGTGACTAATGTCCCCGAATCCTGGTCATGCGTGTCGCACTTCGCTAAGTTTAAACGGATCTCCTTCGATGTCTGTTTACATGTGTACAATAAAAATTCCCCTTCGTTGTGTGTCTGTGAAAAACTATAGTCCGTTTTTTCTTTTCTGTCATAGACCCGACATCTGTGATAGTCTCTGAGTGCGCCATAAGTTACATCGTACCTTTGCCTTTGTGTTTGTACGTGTCGTTAAAGCGATTTTTTGTTACCCGGTGCAGTTGTGCTCACCTGAACTGTTGTTACTAGTACGCATTAAACTTTCCTGTGTACATAGTGCTTCGGCCTGCGCAAGGTACAGCTAACCGCTCTCCCATAGTAGAGTACTTATAGTACTTTGAATCGTTCACATTTTGTTCTAAACACACGGAGATGGAAGACGTGGAAGAAAAACGAAGTTTCCGAAGTGGTTTGTGAGTTTGACTGGCTGAGAAGACAGGGCGTGTTACCGACGCGTCCACGCCTGGCATGTGGCCCCAAATGATGCGCGAACTGTGGGCAGTCCGATACCACTAATAATGCATTATTCGAATGTGTTGGCAGTAAGGGTGTATGACGTACACCTTGTTTGGCGCACCTTTGTAGTTAGAGCTGCATCGCTGTTGCAAAAGAATAACGGCATGTTTGCCCACTTGATACTGTTGGTCACTACGTACGTGATCTGGAGGCGTCGGTGCCAGGCAGAAGCTTGTCGACAACCACATTGTGCAGCGTTCCCGGCTTTGCATCGAATCTATCAAGTTGTTTTCTGATACCTAGCTGACGAGCTGGAAGTGAGTGGTGTTGATGCCTTTTTGAGACGCTGGTACACTCAGTTTTTCGTGTTTTAAAAACCGGAATTTCCAGAAGTGTCATATTGAGCTGAGAAAACGAAACAAGTTACCCAACTCCCAATCCTACCCTCCCCATTTTCCCAGCTCCTCGAGAGGTATGATGCTTTTGTTACCATGCATGCTTGTTGCTCTTTAGTTGCTTAGTAGAGTACAGTGTATTATTGCGGTCTGCGTAAGATTGCGTCTAGCGTTTGTATAAGTTATACTGACGCAAGTTATAAGTATTTAGAGTATAAGTGCCTCTAGCACTTGTGTGTATTGGTTCAATAAACCTTCCTTTGTTCATTGCTGATGTATGTGCCATTCGCGTTGTCATGTTTTAATATGGCTGTTTGCTGCCATAGTTGGTATTTACTTAAGGACATATTTTAGCCGCGAAGTAGAACACACACAGAACGGGAGGTCTAGACAGCGAGGGATGGCACGGGGGTAAGAAGTTACGTCAGCGCGCGTCATGAAACGTGATCGCTCTCCCGCTGTGATTCGCATGCGCGAGTGCGGCTACCGTGTAAATTTAGCAGACTGAGGAGTGCGGCGCGGGCAAGTGGCGGCACCCCGTGGCAAGAAGCGCATCTCATCCGGCTATCGGCCAATAAGCATGCTATATCTCTTGCGACGTAAACTGGCAGATCCGCGACGTCAACGAGCAGACGCCCCGCCCACCGACGAGAGTGAGAACCGGCCTCTGTTTGAAAAGAGAGCGCCTGAGGAAACGGCAACTTCGCGCTCCGCTTGTGTCCTTTACGCGGCGCGCACGACTGTAATATTTTGCAGAGCAGTTCATAGCCGTGTCAGCTTTCCGCAGGATGTGTTTTTCCAACAAGCCCAAGGGGTGCTTCATGACCCCTTTAAACACGGCATTAGCAACGCTTCAAACGTGGTGCACAAAATGGCAGGTGACAATTAAGTATAAAAAAAGAGTGGCAGTAAGAGTTACGCGTAAGAAACAGCCGCTTTTCTTTACCTATATCACATCGATGGTCATGCTTTATCGGAGGTCACTAAACACAAATATTTATGACTAATGCTCACATCAGACTTAAGATGAAATGAACATGTTCAATATATTGAAAGAAGGGCAATGAAAAAGCTTGGTTACCTGCGATGGAGGCTCGTAAATGCCACACCGCCCATCAAACTCCTTGCGTACAAAACTTTCATTCGACCAACATAGTACGCAGCTGCTGTACGGGATCCGTTTATTATGTCCAATATTAAAAAAAAAAAACTAGAAGTGGTCCAAAGAAAATCTGTTCGATTTGTGTTTAACTGTTATAGCTGGCGCCCCGCCACGGTGGTCTAGAGGTTATGGCACTCGACTGCTGACCCGAAGGTCGCGGGATCGAATCCCGGCCGCGGCGGCTGCATTTTCGATGGAGGCGAAAATGTTTGAGGCCCGTGTACTTAGATTTAGGTGCACGTTAAAGAACCCCAGGTGGTCGAAATTTCCGGTGCCCTCCACTACGGCGTCTCTCATAATCATATCGTGGTTTTGGGACGTTAAACCCCAGATATTATTATTATGTTATAGCTGGCGCACATCACCTTCACTTATTTTACATAAAGTGGAGCTTTAAAAACTACAAGAAAGAAGAAGAACGGATAGGCTGAAGCTTTTTTACCTCACTTTTCATGGCAAAACTGGAATTAGCGAAGCAATGCATTTTAAGCGGAGAAGTGAATGTGCTGTGCGCTCATGTCATTCAAAGAAAGTTGTAGATTACGTAAACCGCACAGATACTTTCACGTATTCTTTCTTTTTCCGGGAACTACCCGTGAGTGGAATAGCCTAACAGCCGATGTTGTAGAATGTACAACAGTCGATTTATTTGTAAATGCACTAAACAACCATTAACAAAGTGTGCTATTACTGACTGTATAACCAGACATTTTTCAGAGATCCGCAGCGTTTCGCTTTGTGTTCAATATGTGGGTAAAATTATGCTGTTTGTTGTCATGTTCCTGTTTTGTTTTGCTTAAATTGTTGCAAAAATGTACCAATATATGCTTTTTGCATTGTATATCGTGTTTTCTGTATAGTTTTTTTGTAATTATTACCCGTGTCACCATGTCTGTGTGATGTTATTTATGTAGCTTTTGCAGCGAAGAGTTCTCTATGCCCATTCCTGCTTAACGCCCGGTAAAAAGGTCAGCTAGGAGTACGTAATAACAAAAAAATAATAAAAATAAAATGCGTTCGCGTCCGAGGTTAGCACACCGATGAGCAGCTCCGAATGACCGCTGTCCTAACTGTGGCAAGAAACGAGGTGGCATAACATGTAACGTTTGAGTTCTCAGCAGTCAAGGGAGCCAGTGCTACGTGCCCAATTACAAGCCACAAGAGTATGGCTGTTCTTGCGCAATGAAATAACGAGGGAAGGGGTCCAGGGATGCGCTCCCCTGGACCCCTTCCCTCGTTATTTCATTGCGCAAGAACAGCGATACTCTTGTGACTTGTCATTGAACATGAACCGACTAGCCCAGCAACGTGTACTTCTTTCTATGCTACTTGCCACAGCAAAAGGAAGGGCTCAGTGGAAAGAGATCTTAAGAGAGGCACTATAGAAGCGTATTGTCACAACCGTGACAGGGCTGACAGCTGTATCAGGGTCGCGGCAGTATAAAACTGCCAAGCGTGCGATAGTTGACAATGATATAATCTGGTCGAGCAGAGACTATTTCACGTAAGACACATGGACGCCTTGGGCTGTTAGACGAATGTTTTCTTATTTTTGTATCTCGTGACGTGACTTGATAAGGTCAGGAAACGTCGTATGCACCAACCCAATCATTATCGTGTATATACGTCCACCGTAGCACTGTTCGTTTAGTTGTTCAATATACAAAATGGCAAAGTTAAGAGCCCAATATGGCGGCACCAAAACCCATCCGTAAAATAGTCTATACCGCAGCGCTGCAAAAGACAAGGACAAAGGATGGAACAGGATAATCGGTTGCCCTGTTTCCTTTCTTGTCCTTGTCTTCTCCTGGGGAAGAGTGGTGACGCTGCCTTCTGCAAGATTTGTCTGCTAACTGTGCTAAAAGTCTACTAATCCAAAATTTACAGCGCGAAATTTGAACGTGGACCACGACAAAGGACACCGGGTATATACGAGAGCTTGTCCCGGTATTTTATCGACGTCCGCGTCGAACTTCCGGCGTCTGTGGTGCCTTGGCTTCTCTCTTGTGTCCGTCCGTGTTTGCACGCCCTGTCTCTTTAACGTGAACTTTCGTAATTTAAACCTAACGTTACGTATCGCCAACTTGTCCAACCAGCCGCCGTGCTAAGTCCTCTAAGGACTACCACTTTCAGCCTGCGCTGAATGGCCAGACTGGGCATATCAGCGCGCGCTCATTGGATGTTGGCGCGAGAGCCGATGACCATCGGTGCCGGACCGACAGCTCTCCAACTCTATATGAAAGCACAGCTCGCTGAAATGGAGTCCACACAGTAGCCAGTTGGTGCATAGCTGCTTGAAAAACGTGGCGCAAGGTTTACAAACGAGAAGAAAGAAGGGACGGAAAGACTTCTCGAGACTTCTCGTATGTAACCTTGCGCCGCATCTTACAAGTAGCGATGAACCAACTGGCCCAACACAGCGTGTTGTTAGACTTGCATAGAACATTTTCCTCTTCTTCAAAACTTTATTGTATATCCTGCACATGATGCGAATGCGCCAGCCTGGCTACTCCCCACGACGGGACCGGGAGGTCAAGCCTCCCGGCCCTATATCGTGGGCGTACTGGACAGTCATGACTTGATTGTGGTAAGTTGCTGATTCGATGAGTCTTTCAAAGCGGTTCCGCGTGTTACCGGGCCCCAGTGAGCGGCAGTCCCCGAGCATGTGCTCTAACGTGCATGATCTTTGGAAGTTTTGCATGTCTATTTCTTCTGCTCCGTACCACTCCCGGAATATCCTCCAAGCGTCACGATGATAATGTTAATGACCGCGGCGGAACATGCTTCCTCGCCCCTCTTGGACGTCCGCAAGTTGCCGGGTCTTGCGCCCACCGGACGAAACACGTCTTGTTTTGGGCACGGCGGGGCACCGATCCCGCCGCCGTCCGCGGCCGACGCCGTGCACGACGCCCCCAAACGGCGTGCCTCAACGAGTGTGCCGAGAGCTCTAATGCCTCGAGCACATATTGCGACGGAGGCCAGGGGCGGACGATGCCCTCCATCAAGATTATCGGGGGCAACCTCATTCCCACGGGGGTCAGCGTTCAGCTGACGGCGCGCCCGTCACCGGGGCACGCCGGCTTGGGGGCACGCTTGCCCCCCGGGCACCTTGTCGCTGCGGCGCCTTTTGCCCTCAATCCGAGCGCCGAGGTCAACGGCACACCGGACGTCCGACAGCGCCTCGCCGACGACCACTCACGACATCGAGATTGCGAGGGCGACGATATGCGCCGACGGAACTGGGCACATCCAGGTACGGCCGCACGCTGCGAGACATCACACCTTGCTGCTGTTCCTGCAAGGAGGTTTTTTTTTAAGCTCCTTGGGTTCCTGTTGCCGAATATAGTGCCACAGGATCGATTTCCAGAAGGCTACTTAGGTAATCCAAATGATAAAAAGAATAAATTTACAGCTTGCAAAATAGAGTGCAAGTGTGTAGTGCATGCTTGTTTATTAGTTGACTTGAACATCAACGCTCCTCCTTATGCACGGGCCCCCTCGATGACCTCAGGGACGGTGCCAGAAAGTTTTTTCGAGAGGTTGGGGGGGGGGGGGAGGAAGGTTCAACCACCGTGTATGTATGCTCGTTCGTGTGTTTACATGTGTGCGTGTATATATATGCTCATGCAAAATTTAAAAATTGCGGAAATGCCCCCCCCCCCCCCCCCGGTTATTGAAGCTCAATTGGACACGTACACTCTCGAGAATGTTTACATCCTTTGGTACGTATCAACCATCATCGGTCTTGCTTCCGTTTACTTTCTCAGAAACTCTGCGCCCGCCGCTTTTCTGCAAAGGACGCTATGTCGTGTTAATAAAGCGCGCGATTCATGATCTGGAAGTGAGACGAGAACGAATAACGAGATAGAGGCCAATATTTAATTAGTTTATTTATTTATTTATTTATTTATTTGCATATACAGCAGGTTTAATTCAGGCCCGTATAGCAGGAGTGGGAACGTTATACAATTTTAGTGACGCAACAAACAAGAACGCAAGAAAATAACTGGACTACCAGTTCCGTTAAAAAAATACACATACAAGGGCAACAGTGACTGAAGGTAAGCTTCAATAGAGGCTGCAAATTTCTCCTTTGCATGGATATTTTCTGTGGACGCGATCTCGTGCACCTGCCTAATCCACTATGTTCGGCTCTGTTAGACATGGGTTGCGGTGTAGCGATACAGATAAAGAGTATTTCGGCTACTCCATCTCTGTCATGCAGCAAAAAAAAAAAAAAAAACCGCTAGGAAAGTAGTGACCTTGCCATAATTAAATGCTATAAATGAAAAGAAATAACGATAACGACGAGAACGGTGGGTTTACTGACGACAGTTACTAATCCTCGTAATAATATTATAAAACAATGCTTGTAGCATCAACGACAGCGAGTGCGAAAAGTGAGTATTTGTAAGGCTAGGAGTATATAAAAGGTCGTTTAACAGTGTCAGTAACACCGCACAGCATCTGCGGTAAGGTATTATCGTTCCGTCTTAGCTAAATTAGCACGATCCGAAAGCATTTTAGCTGCGCAAGTTGCTCGATGCATGCGTTAACGTGATGATAACGTCTAATACAGGTCTTTCAGAACAAAATAGCTACCTGCCGACCACGATTATACGGTATGATTGTACTTACCTTAGGGTAAAAGGCAAGGATGGGGACACAGAAAGGGACAAGCACGGGGCGCCCATCTAAAGAGGCCCCTCGAAATAACCAAAAAACCAGCATGCACTAAGCACTAAGTCGCGTGAGGCTGCGCCACAGACACACAGACACACACACACACACACACACACACACACACACACACACACACACACACACACACACACACACTCACACACACACACACACACACATATATATATATATATATATATATATATATATATATATATATATATATATATATATATATATATATATATATATATATATATATATATATATATGCTCAAGTGCAGTGGACGAACGAACGAAAAACGATGCTTTATTGCCAACGTTGCGGCCGGGGACCGGCCTTCGTCAGGGCACACATGCATATGACTGTAATGCGTACGTGTTAAATAAGGACATGGCAGGGCCCGGGCGCCCCCATTGTGCATATTCACTGCTAACAAATTTTTACACAGAGGCATTCACTGTTAACAGACAGATATTCAGACATGCGCAGTATTTTGTATGGTGATAGCATAAATAGCAGAGTAGCAGTACATATTGAAAATGTGACAAAGCAAAGTAAACCGAAACATGAAATAGAGATAGTATGTAGGGTGGTTGAAATATCACCACACTTGTGACACAATGAAAAAATAAAAATAAAATCTATACAATGTTGATAAGTCACATTTGTTTGCAACGAAATGTACACGAGCAAAATACCAGCATCGACGTCACATTATGATAGCAAGTTTACATGCGCATTCTGGTCACCTGAATGTTTGGGCTGATGTCACCGAAGATTCGATCACGGCAGCAAGCAACCATGCACGGGCACTACGATGATTAATTTATCTGTTTTACTGGCAAAAAAATTGGCCGCGTATCTGCGTGCTTCGCTGCAAATGTCGTGTAAAGACGATAGAAGAGGCGCTGTGTGAGATATGGACGCCATCTGGCAATACGTCGGGAAACATGAGTGCTGTGTTGCGTGCTGGTAGTCCCGGCGCAGCAGCAGGCGAAGACCGTCGGTGACCAACGCGACCGGCAGGGACGCCAGCCAGCCCGAAAACGCGGTTTGGCGCGAAGCGCTGAAGCAGAGAAACGTCCGCACTCAACGAGTACTCTCCACACACTCTTTTATTTACACGTCGCCTGGGTAAAACAGGAACGCCAGAGCGGCGCCCACAACCGGCAGCCTGAGGGCCGCCCACAACGCTGCTTTTTCATTTTTTAAATATTTTTTTTTCACCTTCTTGGCCTTCTCAAAACTAAAGTTTTTCAACACCAACCCATGGCATTCGTACAGTGCAATACAGAACCGAAACCGATACACAACAATGAGCTCGTGCGAAGGGCACGGAGGAAGGCAAATTTCAGCGCAGTCGCATTTTCAGCTTTGTTGAAACAGCGCTCACTAGACGACGACGAATTAAAAGAAGGCACAGGACAGGCCTGTCCTGTGCCTTCTTTTACTTCGTCGTCGTCTAGTGAGCGCTGTTTCAACAAAGATGAACGCATACCAACTCGCTCAAGCTTCCATTCTTATGCATTTTCAGCGCAGCTTAAGAAACTAGGGTCCTTAAAATTACGTATGTATGCATTTTCTATTGAAGGAACACGCCACCTAATACTTACCTAGTGATGTTGCACCTCAGATATGCATGATATTTAATTTTTGATCGACAATGTTCACAAGCATGAACAGCCGTACCAGTTCAAGACGGCTGGCCCTTGGGCAAGTGGTTCAACTTTGGCCGAGTGGCTGAATCGAGGGACGTGCCGACAAACAGAAAGACAGACAGAAAGACAGACAGACCAAAATTTCTGCGTTTAAGTTCCCCAAGAAAGACTATCGTCTTTAAAATGTTAACCTGCCCAGATTCTCGTTGATCCCAGATGCTATGGCATTAAATTTATGAATCAAAAAAGATTTGCGAACCTCCCTTTCGTAGTGCGATTTAAACCCGGATTCGAGTATTGTGGCGGTTAGGTTGTCAAAAGAGTGGCCTGGCGTAGCGACGTGCTTGGACAGGGGAAGGCTAGGCAGGCCCAAGTCTTGCGACCTATGATTAAAGCGCAATCGGAAAGGTGTCGCCGTTTGGCCAATGTATTGAAGGTTACACGTTGAGGATTCTAGCAAGTAAATTAAATTGCTCGTGTCGCAGTCGAAATTGCCTTTTATATATATATATATATATATGTAGTGCATAGATTATGAAGAGTCTGTCCTCGGTTGCCGTAAAATAATTAGGAAAAAGGTATACGCTTCTAAAAAACTGTTTATTTGTCGATGTTTCGATCGGAGATGATCGGATCCTGATGAAGATCGGTCTCCGATCGAAACGTCGACAAATAAACAGTTTTTTAGAAGCGTATACCTTTTTCCCATATATATATATATATATATATATATATATATATATATATATATATATATATATATATATTCGAGCGATTCTAGAGCTTACGCACACACACACGTGTGTGTGTGTGTGTGTGCGCGCCTGTGTAAGCGCTCGAATCGCAATTCGCTAACAGTTCGAAAGCAATATGCTTAACAGTGGCTAAATATAACAAAAGTTCCGAGGTAAACAGAAGCCAGCGTACGACGAGCCAAGCAGTCGAGCAGTCCCGCAGAGTGCTGGCGAGTCTTCTTGCGTCGGATGGGATTGCAGAGCAGCTTTTCTCGGGAGTCTGGTTTCGCCACCTACGCATGTGGCATTCTCGGTATACAATATGTACATTGGAAACAAATGAGCAGACATCGACCAGTTTCACATACGTCTTTGCAAACGTCCAGTAGGGGGCCGCGGTTGCTGTTGCAAAGCCGATAGTTTAAGACGAATGAACCACGATTCTAGTAGTTTTCCTTTGCCCCACTTTAGTTCACGAGCCAACGTCGTCGCATCGTATAATAATATAACACAGGGTGTTTCAAGAAATGTGTCCAGTATTTTTTAAAAATCACAGAAAGGAGGTATCTGCGTGCTACCTGCGGCGTTACCTTTACTGTGGGAGAGGGCATTTGAGATGCGTACAAACATTAATTACGGCGATAATTATAGAAATTAAGAAAGTTAACTTCTTAACCAGTGGAAATAAGTGGTCGAGTCAAATGGGCGAATGGAAGCCCTTCCTGAGAATAGCCCATAGCCGCTTTGAATTTTTTGAAAGGCGGCCACTGGTAATCACCGCGGAGCGATGAAATCTGCCTAATTTTGCTGGCGATACCGAAACCTACGCACCAAAAAGCGCGTCTGCCATTCACTGCGGAAACGCCCTCCGTGACGACACTGTTTCCCTCGCACGGGGGAGAGGAGGATAAGCGAGCTCCGTCAGCATCCGTTTATCTAGATACGCCGTGCTCCCTATAGGGCTGCAGAAATTAGGCGTCTTATTCTTCCTCTTATCACACAATCACTTGGTTTCGTTGCTGAGCGAGCCTCACATTCCTCCCCCCCCCCCCCCGTGCGAGGGAAACAGTGTCGTCACGGAGGGCGTTTCCGCAGTGAATGGCAGACGCGCTTTTTGGTGCGTAGGTTTCGGTATCGACAGCAAAATTAGCCAGATTTCATCGCTCCGCGGTGATTACCAGTGGCCGCCGTTCAGAAATTTCAAAGCGGCTATGGGCTATTCTCAGGAAGGGCTTCCATTCGCCCATTTGACTCGACCACTTATTTCCACAGGTTAAAAAGTTAATTTTCTTAATTTCTATAATTACTGCCGTAATTAATGTTTGTACGCATCTCAAAATGCCCTCTCCCACAGTAAAGGTAACGCTGCAGGTGGCACGCAGATACCTCCTTTCTGTGATTTTTGAAAAATACCGGACACCTTTCTTGAAACACCCAGCTGTGGTTGAGGAGAGCTACAAGGTGGGGGCTAGTTGGTGTTGATTCATCTTCAAAAGTACGCTTAGTGAACACAGACACAAACGAAAAAGTACAGGATATAAGGCAACGAGCGCGAACTACCAACTGCTTTGTTGTCCCAAAAAACGTAGCCCCAAGAAAGGAGTGTGTCACACGAGCATGCGCAGATGCTCATAAAAAAGAGGGGGCGGGGCGAAAATGCGAAGGGGGGTGGGGTGTCATAGGCGGAGAGTACGGGGGGGCTGGGGGGCTCGCCCCCCCCCCCCCCGGACTGCCTAATGGGGGGGGCTGGGCCCCCCCTGGCGCCGGCCCAGGTTATTTTTAAGAGCTTGGCTTAGGTCCCCGGGTCGTCCTGTCTGGCAGCTATTTCACAGGAGGCTGTTTATGCCCGCTTCTTTTTCATTTCAGCCATTTAAAGTTCGGCACATGGGCCAGTGACAAGTCAAACATTCAGTGGAAAAATGCCCCTCAAACGGATTTTTACGTGCAGATTATGTTGTGCTAATGAACAACTGAAGCGACGACTTAAGCTATGACAAATTAAAAAATTCACCGGCGATTACGATACTGCCTAATTCGCTGAGCGCAGCCTCGTGTTCGGGCAACACCAGATTTGTTTGAAGTTTTGACTATCCGCAGTTGTAGCAATGTAACATTCGTTACATATTGCCACAGAAACTGCCAGCGCTCGAGGGCTATTCACACTATATACTCTGTGGATTGCAGCTGTCGCGAAACAAGTGAAACGCCCACAGCCCCGTTACGACAATCGAAGAGCCGCAGTGCACGTGCCAGCCCTGCATGCGCACGAGCTCCGACCGAGGGGCCAGCGCGCGCGACGACAGAGGAAGAAAGCAAGATTAGAGGCCAGTATCCCGTGATATCGACAAACTCCGCGTTCGCTGTCTTTCGTCGTCGTTCGCGCTATCGGTTACGCCGCCGACGCCAACGGCGATGCCGCTCAACGCAGGAACGGACGCCTAAGAGCTGCGCTCTAAATGTCTTGAACTCCGTAGTGAATGGTTCTGAGAACACAAAAATGATACTGAGAATACAAAGCAATCACGACACAGCCAGTCAGTGAACGCTTTGGCACAAGCTTACTCGCCAATAAAAAAAAAAAAGAAACGGGTAATTTCTTGGTTGCCTACATATTGGTACCCTTCGACATGCCTGCTTATAAAAGTGCCGAGAAAAGATTGTACGCACTTTTGATTTATCAGTAAAGGGTTTTACTAAATGTTCGGCCACCAATGAGCAACTCCATTACTCGTCCAGATTCATAACCGCAGCTTCGCACGAGGTGTAGTGGTAGCAAATGGTATTTGCCACCATCTCAGAATTACTGTCGGCCATCTTGAATTGAACTCACTGGCATATAATTAAAGCTTCCGCGTGATAGCGTTAGCCTACTGTCTCCTGTGTGGCGCATGTTTTAACAAAGTAAAGCCTAACCCCACGCATTGCGTGAATCGATTTCACGCGACGCAGTCAACGAAGGCGACCTTTTTCGCTTCGAGCCAAGAGTTACGAGGTGGATCGATGTCTTTATTAGGGGTGTGCGAATATTCGAAAGTTTCGAATATTCGTCGAATATTGCATTCGAAATATTCGTATTCGATTCGAAAATCGTGTATTCGAAAAGTTTCGAATATTCGATAACCTCGTATATTTGAAAAATTCGAATATGCCATTCGATTATCATGCATAAAATAACTCGTCTTCCACATTGCTGCGTTCGTATCGCTAAAAACGTTGCCGAGAGGAGTGATAAACATCGTAAGTACACGGAGGCACGATATCTGCCTGCGATGAGCGCCCCAATACGTATGATTTATTGCTGGTGCATCTCCGACGTGCAGCGCTGTTGGCGATCATGTAACCGTACATTTTCAATATTATGCAGCCGTAACGTGCCGCACTACCACTCATTCAATATGCGGGACCACTTCTGAAGAACGACAGTGACCCACGTGACTGGTGGCGGACTGTTCAGATACCCCAGTCTGGCAAAGCTTTGCCCCATGTAACTCCCTATACCAGTCGCTTCTGTTCCAAGCGAGGGTGCCTTTTCAGTGGCGGGGGGGGGGGGGGGTGTCTGTTACAAAGGAGCGCCTGCTGCCTGATCATGTGGAGCAACTCATATTTCTTCATGATAACATGTATTCATTACTTTCATTGTGCCGTGATATTTGCTTGTGTTGTGATGTGCATTGTGTTAGCCTAGACATTGTGTTTGGAGATAGCAGTGTGTGTTGTGTTGCCAGTCAGGCTGTTAATGTTTTCTTTTTTCAAATAGCTACATGTTAAATAAAACATTGTTACTGTGGAGGCATTTTTCCTTTGATATTCGATATTCGATTCGATATTCGAAGCTGGATATTCGTATTCGATTCGTATTCGAAAAATTTGATATTCGCACACCCCTAGTCTTTATGTAAATTGAAAAATAAATCTAGGGTCTTCCACTTACAGATCTTCATTATGATATCGCGGGCACCTAAGAGACTAAAGTTACATTAAATTCTTTAGTTTGGAGAAGTTGGACTCCTCTCTCTCTCTCTCTCTCTCTCTATATATATATATATATATATATATATATATATATATATATATATGTGTGTGTGTGTGTGTGTGTGTTTGTGTGTATAGGGAGAGTGAGAGAGAAATGTGGAAGAGCAAGTCGGGCCCCCGCCCCCTCCGTTAAAATGAAAACTCTCCGCCTATGGGGGGTTTGAAAGAAAGGAAAAGGTGAAAAGGCAGGTAAGGAGAGAACGCGATTCGATGAAGCAAAATCGAGTCAAACTTAACTTGTAATTTTCGCAAACTCTACCTCAGCCGCTGTTAGGACGAAGGAACACTAACATAAGCTTTCACGCCTTCCATAATATTCAATGTCTCTATAATTTCTCGGACCGTTTTTTCTTCGGAGCGGGCTACTACAGCTGTTCTTTCGAGAAAGGCTTTACAAGAACATTTCTTGCAATGTGCCGCTAGGTTAGTAGCGGCTGCTAGCTGCTGGCGGGCGTACCGATGCTATCTTAGCCTTATATTAAGGCATCGTCCCGTCTGTCCGACGTACGACTTAACACACGATAATGGAATCTTATGCACCACCCATTTGGTCACTCGACGAACCTGTCTCTGTGCTTAACGTCGCAAATTGGCTTTTGGGTCATTTGACCTGCACTGACTTTTTTCCACAAGCCTTTCAGCTTTTGCGGGGCTGAAAAGATTACTTTAATACCGTGTCGCGCAGCGATTTTCCTCATTCTATGCGAAAGATTGCGTATGTATGGAAAAACGACAAGCCTCTTGCTTTTATCTATAGGTACTTTAGCTTTGTTAGGGTCGTGTTTTAGTTCTCCTATCTGCTTTTCACAAATTTGTGTAATCATTCCTTTAGGATAACCACTGCTCTGAAGTCGATTAATCTGGGTTGCCATGTTTTCTTCTACCCTGTGGTGGCATGATTTCACAAGGGCTGGCTTCAGGCACGTGGTTGCGATTCTTCTTTCAGTTATTTTTGAATGCCCCGAATCGAAAGGAAGGAGCCCTTTCTCCCAACACTTTGTACGACCAACAAGTATGTTGATCCCCCATTTCGATTTCCACGTCAAGGAACTGCAATCTACCTTCCACTGGAAGTTCAAATGTGAATTACAACCCCTTGCGTGCCCTTTAAAATGACTTCACGACACCCCGCGGAGTAAATGTGTCTTTCTTGGTTCTTTTGGTGCAAATTAAATAGTCGTCGACGTATGGGAAACATGCGATAACGCCAATTTCGCGCAGACTATCCGACATCTCTCGGTTACCCACTGCCAAAAACAAATCCGATAAAACCGGTGCGACGCATGAATCGATAGGTACACCCCCTATTTTTGGACGTATAAAAGCGCTTCGTGTCCTATCACAGTTGAATGCAGGTAATAGTCCAAAAGGTCGAGGAAACCCGCGACACGAACGCACAAATCGGGCAACCCGTTCAGGACGACATTTGCAGACAAGGCTACATGGCAACACTGCCTAGCGGGTTTCCTCCAAGTTTGCCTTTCTTCACTCCCAGTCAGCGACCCCTTTAGGGTTCCCAACGCCCTCAAAGTGATTGAACACATACGAGACAGCCCTCTGGTGAACTGCTTTTCAATAGACGTCAAACACATTTTCTACAATATTTCGAGGAAAGAGACTGTCAGGGCAGTAGAGGACGCCACTGACCTGTTCGGGATCTCCAAGTTCCAGGACTTGTGCAAGTGCAGCGAGGACATTGTTTGTACGCAAAACCTTCGGGAGCACTGCAATTTCGGCCCGACATCGACAACGGAATTTCTGCAAAACGATATCGTCAATATCGTCGGACGAAAACTCCAGCATCCGGTGGTGTCGTGAACACGAATCACACCGCAATTCTTGCGACATTCAATACAGACCTAATGATGCCATATGGTTAGAGTACAAGTTCAAGTGAATCAACTTATAGTCGGGTACAACTATAGCAGCGGCATTTTCTTCTGAAAGGCGAATGCATACATGAGCCTGCCCCAAAGGGGGCGCACTCCAGTGTGACGTCATGAGCTGGGCGGCCGGTGACCCTGCCTTGGGAAAACAATGCAGAGTGCATGAGCGGTACTATTTCTTTAGTCGCGGAGCCGATCGGCTGCCGCAATTCGATTATCTGTGTGGGGCCGCTACGGACTTCTTAAGTTGTACCCGACTATGCATTAAAGTGAGTCAAGAATGAATCGACCTAAGTCTGAAAAATTCCGAAAGATCCCACGCATCGTGGAAATCGACTGCAGCATGTAAGAAGCAGTCAGCGAATTGCTGTCTGTGCCGCGGTATTACGAGGTAGATCGACGCATCTGTCACACTTCAATGGTTGTGGGCATACCTTACAGGGCACGTGAACTGAATACAATCGAATGTGAAGAAAAGACTAAGTCAGCTCCGCACTAGTGGAGCCAAGCCTGAAGGCAGTGCGGAGTCGGGTGGCCTGCTTTGCTTCTCTTCAGTTTTTTTCTTTCTTTCTTCCTGTGTTTCCTCCTTTTGTGTTTTATGCCGGGGTCCACCACGGCTCCACTGACGTATTTCCGTCACGGATATGACGTAAAATATAAAGAGTAACAGATGGCAAAGAAAAAAAAAACTAGAAGAAAGAGTTCCGTCACCGGGAGTCGAACTTACGACCCCTCGCTCCGCAGCGCGCGGCGCGAAACGATTAGGTCACCAGCACGTTCTTCGCCATGCTAACGGCGAGCTCTTTATATACACCATTTGCCGGTCGCGGTACTGAGAGATCGGTGGTAAATCAGCGTGTTTTCGTTATCACTAGCGAGATGGCGCGAAGGCCTCGAAGAGCGAGCTTTAAAGATCGACGACCCACGCGTCGCAATGAGTGCGCGCCTCTACAGGGCGTGGTCGCTCGTGCGCGCGCTTCTCTCTTGATGGCGGTGGTTTGTACGTCTTGGGCCATCACCGCACGTTTGCGTTGAGAGCACGAAGGTCACTTCGCTCACTGCAGCGGCCGCTTTTACGAAAGGAGCGCGCTGCTCACACAAAAATAACTTACAACTGTGACAGTTCGCGCTGTTCATTCCGTGCGTCCTTTCTGCTTGAGCAGCGCGTTGCAAGTTTCGAGCTGCTTGCCGTTCTTCGCGTGACATTACAATTTGTTGCTATAACATTCATTCGTTCGCCCTTGGGGCGAAACAATGCACAACAAACGCTCAACTACGTCTGTGAAGACACATTTGACTTTCGTGTTATACCGATTCCTACGACAGAGGGATCAGCCATGATTTTTTTTATCCCTTCTCTCAGTTTTTCCTTTCTTTACTTTTCTCTGTTTATTTCTATTTACTTCTTTGTCTCTCTCTCTCTATTTTTCTTTCTTTCTCTTTCTACCTTTCTTTCGCTCTCTCTTGCTCGCTTGCTTCCTGTTTCTCTCTATTCTTTTCTGTCATTATTTGATTATCTCTTTCTGTCCTTCTTTCTCTATGTTTCTTTCTCATTCTCTCTATGCTATGCTTCACTCTCTCCTCCTTTCCTCACCCTCACTTCCCTTTCCCACCCCCTTGCTATGCTGTACTATACTATACTATACTATACTATACTATACTATACTATACTATACTATACTATACTATACTATACTATACTATACTATACTATACTATGCTAGCGTATCTGGAAAGTCGAGTGGTTACGGTGCTCGCTTTCGGAGCGCGGGTTCGAATACCGCCTCGCCAAGACATCTTTTTTCGCCAAGAATCTTTCTGTTTCTCTTTCTTTCAATCTTTCTCTCTCTCTCTCTCTCTGCACTCGCTCTCTCGTTCATCAAGGTTGCGGCGGACAGATCGGCGCGCGTGTTCTGGGAGCGAAGCAGATGAAGAAGGGGACGAAGAGGTCGAAGACAGCGCGTGCCGGTTCGTGATGATGATCATTTCTGTTCACGCCTCACGGACGTACGGCAAGCTTAAACAGCTCTGCTGTTAAAAGATGGCTTCCGCTTTCGAGTCGACTCAGGCAAGCGCGTAAGGGACCGTGGCGTTTTTTTCATGTCGTGACCAGTCAGTCATGTTCGTCATACAGTCAGGTTTAGTGCTTTGCCAAATTTAAAATGTCAAAGTGCCTCTCTCGTTAAGGCATTAGGTACCTTGTTCTTTCTTTTGATTTCAGTATTAGGCTTGACCCAAACCGGTAGGGCCTTCCAAAAATTGGCCTTTATGCTCATTGGAGTGTCCCTCCCCACGGTAATCTTTAGTAAAAGGCGAAAAAGCAATTTTATAGAACTCCACTTGGTTACGTACAATGGGTTCCGCACATTTTGGTTGCACAGTAATTTGGCAATAAATGCTTCTACATTTCTATGGGTTCCACAATGAATTTATAATCAGTATTTACATTTCCGAATTCAATGGATCCGCACACACCACAACAGACGAAAGGGGGGGGGGGCTCAAGTAGTAAGTAGACTCTCTGTATCTGGGAACATGCTAACACAACTATACTGTTGGTAATTTCTACAAAAGCACAAGACCATCGCTTGAGGGATTCCTCCACGCCGAACAAAAACAACTCTGTCTCCAAGTGGTCTATTACAAGGTTTTGCATGCGCGATAACACCGGCCACTGGTTTTTACGGGCCTTTGACTGGTTTACCGCCAAACCTCTATTTCTCCCAAAGTGCAAAAAGCCAGGTGGTCAGCACTAAGCGTGCTAGAGCGCCGTTCGGGCACCTTCAGAATCAGAGTAATTTACTTCGAGTCAAACGAAGGGTGAGCACATCATAAGTATATACAGAAGGAGGTCCCGTAGTTGCTAACTGAAATGGGACCTCCTGTGCGTGATAACATGGTGAATAATACAAGAAAAATGGCAATACGTGGACTTAATACCGGCAAAAGCTAATCTTATGCAAGGAAGAAACTAACCCAAAACCATAGTTATCAAAATGAATTGAACAAAATAGAGGCCTAATCAATGTAGCCTAGTCAATGAGAGTAAGAAGGAAAGGGTGGGAGATATTTTCAAAAATAATAAACAGTAATGCACTATACAAGATAACACAACAACAAAACTGCATAAGCAAATAACATAAATTCTCGAAAAAAGATACAAAAGTGCGGGAAGATAACAGATAAAAAACCTACTAAAAACACCTAGAGCAGTGAAGAACCAGAGTTAGACGAATCTAACAGGAAGTGCTCAGTTCGCATCGAAACCTATGAGAATTTAGTACTTGTAGAGGAAATGGTACTGAATTCCAAAAACCAAGCGCTGAAAAACGTAGTCTGCTTGCCGTAGTTGGTGCGAACGATGGGCAAAATAAAATTAGTATTGCTTGCAAATCTAGTATCATTAGTATTAACGAGATATGTTTTTGGTATTAGGGATACAGGAATATTATTTTGTAGAGCCTTATAAACAGGAATGGCGAGGATATATTTATTAAGATCGGACACACTTCAAATATTACGAGAATGCAGTAACTGACTGGCGTTAACACAACGTGATGAAAACTTTATTAGATGAATAGCTCGGTTTTGAATGGCTTGCAATAATGTCAGGTGAATGTTGTACGTGTTACCCCACGATTCAATGTTGTAGTTAATATGTGAATGAACGAAAGCACAATAAAGCGATATGAGAGTAGAAAAGGAGAAATGTAATCGACTTTTGATAAGAACGCGTATACCATAAGCCATTTTCTCTTTTACGTCAGTCACGTGAAAATGAAATTTAAGGTGGCGATCAAGTTCCACACCTCAAAATGTACAGTGATCAACTGGAGAGCTGATGTGATTGTTGACAGAAATGGATCGAGAAAGATCGAACGAAAGCTGATGCGAAGATGACGAAACTGGTCTTCTTATGGTTAGTTTGCAGCTAGTGATGTTCACACCACGTGCCGATTTTCAAAAGATCTTCATTTAGCTTACCTATTAGCGTAGATATGGAGTGGTTAGAATTAAATGTCGTGTCGTCAGCATACAAAATACACTTATAGGAGAGGCTAGTCGGCAAGTCATTAACATAAATTAAGAAGAGAAGAGGATCTAATATGGACCCCCGCGGTACACCTATGTTAGTAGCTTCTTTAGAATAAGGTCCAGATATATCGACGATTTGTTTTCTATCCTGTAAATACGGATGAGAAGCAAAGGCGGACCTGTTATACCAATAGATGGCTTGCACCGGCGTCACGGAAACCCCGTATGTTGGAACACCAGCATGTGGAGACGCGACGCTAGCGATGCCACATTAATGCTATCAAAACATCATCATCATCATCATCAGCCTGTCTACGCCCACTGCAGGGCAAAGGCCTCTCCCATGTTCCGCCAATCAACCCGGTCCTGTGCTTTCTGCTGCCACGTAATACCTGCAAACTTCTTAATCTCATCTACCCACCTAATTTTCTGATCAAAACATCACATGCAGGTTATTTCATTACGCACGTGCAGAGACGCTCCTTCCACGTCGTTTTCACATTGTCGCAATGTGTTTGTCATCAAAACCACCATCGTGGAGTACCAGTACATTCAGAAGCGGCGTCCATGACGTCACGTGCAAGCCATCTATAGCTTGGTATAACATGGACCCCTTTTAATAAACCTCTCTACCCCCAGTGGGTGGTACGCTCTGCCCACGAGAGACCAGAAGGTTTTGGCCAATCGGCATTTCACCAACGCATGTTCGTTGTCCTCGTGCTTTTTGCAGTGCGCACACTGCTCCGAGCGAACATAGTGCCATTTATACATCCGGTCCGCCGTAGCCATGACGGACCACCCAAAGCGCCAAACCACGTCCTGAATGCTATCCGGCAGCCAACTAGGAGTTAGCAACATCCAAGGGAAGCCAGGGTTTTTCACCTCGCAGCCAGAATGTAATGAAGGTTCCTGCGCTAGCTCCATGTTTCGGGTCTCCAGAAGGGAAGTGTCTAAATTCAGCGCGGCGATTCGCTTATAGATACCGACAACATGCCCGTAGAAAGACGTCGGACTCGGTGCTTTCGTCCCCGAGGGCTGGGTCTGCAGAAACAGGCAACCTTGGACCTGAAGAAAATAGGTCGCCAGTTTCCTAGCGGGAGTGTTCCTCCTGCAACTGTAAGACCCTAAGTGTCGTCTCTGAGGCGTAGATGTCGACCACGACGACCGCTGAGGGAACGTTCCAGCCGCCCTTCTCACGAGGCAAACCCAGTTACTGATACTTAACCAGGGGTGTTTTCGCGTCCCAAAAGAACGTAATTATCTGCGATTTAACCTGGCGTGCTATCTGATAAAGCATTACTAGGAAGATTGTCATGAACCATAAGCGTCCAGTGAAGACATTCATGAGCAGACATCTACGTACAGTCGCGCTCAATATGACTTACAACACGGGAGCGCGTGGCTTCACGAGCTCAAACACTGCGCATGGCTTAGACTTGCCGTCATTTCCACAAGCAGATCACATCTTCGCATTTGGGATCATCCCCAAATGAGAGAACAGTGTTTAGTTGTAGATATAAGGGCTAGTGGAAGCCATGTACGAAGATGGAGCTCGTGTGGCCACGAGCTCCCGTGTTGCAAGTCATATTGATCGCGACTGTACATAGTACGGAAAGTTGAATTCGAGGGCCCTGGTGATCTGTTTTAGGGACCTCAGCTCCTCCTTCCAGCTCTCACTGGACGCTCCGCTGGCCTTATAGTTTATTCCCAAGATGCTTAAGTTGTTTACAAACGATGATGCCGCGTAGGCATGGTAACGGCGACGCATGGAGGCTAAGAGATTTGCACTTGTGCAAGTTTGGCCCCGGCGAGCTCCGCATACAATGAAAAAAAAAAAAAAACCTTGAGGACAGCGGCGAGGCTGGCCTCCTCCCTGTGATATATGGCTACATCATCCGCACAGGCCGCCACTTTGACTGTGCCACTACTGGGGGTTGGAAGCCCGAGTACGGTAGGGTGATTCTCTGCTTGAACGAGGAAAGGCTCAATGGAATTAGGCAACTGTTTCCTGATTTATCGTCAGGTCACTACTGATGTCGCTATAAAGTTCCATTATTATGTATATAAAATGCCTGGGGAAGCCAAATGCCAACAAGTAGGGGTGTGCGAATATTTGAATATTTCGAAGAACGAATCGAATAGTTCGATTCGATTCGGTTCTAGAATCTAATAGCGCATATACGTAATTCCGAGTATTTTTCGAATAATCAGAAATGACGAAAAGCGCTCGAAAGGACGAGACGTTAGAAGAGCGACGGGTAACTTTACTTGGTTTCATAATCGAATTACTCAAATGAATGCGGACCATGTACTTACGGGACTATCGACACTATATTGATCGCAGGACGAAGGCGTTGTTGCTTAGAACTCCAGTGTCATCAATCCACTACCTTGACCATGTCATTCATGATGACATTCATTCATGACGACATTAACTCAAGAAAATTGCTTAATATTTATCATTTTTATTTAAAAGCTGTTGACAAAGTATCGTCTTTAACGCTGTAGTCGTTGCTATATTTCAGCCTGCAGTTACCAAATATTTCGAGGGCTCCAGTTTTTGCAGTATACGAGCTTTACTCAGTTTAAATAATTGTGGTAATTTTTGTTGGTTAGAAGTGATCGTATTGTTTCTTTGTTAAAGCTTTTGAGTATTTGTTTTAATTAATATATTGTAGAATTCTTGGGCTGTTTTGAAAATATTTACCTTACCAGTCTTGGGCTGCTTTGAAAATGGTTGTCTTACCATTCGAAAACTATTCGAACCGTATTCAATTTGTATTCGTATTCGATGTCATCGCTATTCGATTTGTATTCGATTCGGTTCTAAAATCCTCCAGTCGCACACCCCTACCAACAAGGTGGCAAATGTACTTGTGCTCCACCCTATCAAACGCCTGCGCCTGGTCTAGCGAGGTGAGCCACCCTTTCGCCTGTCTCAACGTTGTGTAGTCTATAATGTCCCTGTTGAGCATGTTCAAAGTTTGTACGTTGCGGCCTGCAACTGAATACGACTACCAGGATCGCATCAGCGAGGGCATGAATACGGTCGTTAGCAGTTTATCGCCTATTCCCAGTGATGTGATAGTGAACCAATTACGTGAATTTTCGAGATGCTCCTGTGTTTTCTGAAGTAGAATAATTTTATCGCTCTTAAAGGATGATGGAATCCTGTGTGTGCTCCAAAATACATCTTCGTAAGATGTATCTCCAAAATACATCTCCAAAATACATTGAGAACCTCACATAAGGTGGGTCCTATAATGTCCCGAAATGTGCTATAAAATTCTAGTCAGTCCATCGCTTCCCGGTGCGGAACCTCTGTGGAGATGACGCGTGGCCATTGTGAGCTCCTCTAAAGTGATAGGAGATATTAAACTGCAGAACTCCTCGGAGAAAAGCTGAGGAAGGTTACCTAAGAACGCATGCTTAAGGACTGATTCTAAATTAAGTTGAAGTTCATGCGTTCTCAGGCTTTCAATTTGCGCGCAAAATCTTGAGATATTCTGTTTACATAAGATCCCCCGTTTTCCATCTGACCTAGGCTGTTAACGTACTTCAGCACCTCTGGGTACGAGCTAGGCAAGTGTCTGGCCTGGCAGGCGCTTTGACGTTAGTGTCCTCAGTCGTGCTAGTCTTAGTTTCAGATCGTTGACATAGGTTCTCATCAGCAGAGAGGTGGGTTCGCCTCTTTCGACAATTCGGATACGCTGGAGCGTTGCTCTTACTAAGTTAGAGTAGCGGTGTTCCAATTTTTTGCCTTCATCGGTACAGGTTTCCCTTCCCACCTGCTTTACACCATCCCAGCTATGGTTGCCTATAGAGGCTGCCAAGCGGTTGCGCAGACTACCCTTCGCCGTCTCGTCGTTGAAAAGCTTGTTGTCTACTCGCCACGGGTGGCGGTAAAGGCGGCCTGTCATTAGAGATTTTAGTGCCGGGGCCCCAAAGCGGCTTGCGTACGTAAGCCCTTGCGTTCTTTTGTATTCTCTGTGGATGCGGTTGGTAGTACAAAGGAACGCAAGAGCGTGCTTACGCAGGTGGCTTGGAGTCCCCGGCACTAAAACTCTCTATCAAGTTCGAGAGACACTAACACCGGTCTGTGGTTGGAAATGCCCAGGGCATACGAAGGGGGGTCAAGCGCTTGGCAGTCTATCACCGATGACTGTAGTGATGATGTCACATAGGCGCGGTCCAGACGAGCCTGCGTGTTGTTACGTGCCCATGTGTGTAGAAAGGTCTCCCCATGACGCAGTACATATGCATCCACCAAATTAAATTTATCTACTGTTTTCCTTAGTTCAGAACTACATAAGTCCATCCTTTCCCTAGCCGGGCCTATCCTATCATTTAAGTTGTTTACATATTAAGATTAGGTGTTTCCTTTTCTAGAAGTAGCGAGTTGCCTGTAAAAGCCTGCCATGGCTTGACTTTTCACCGGCGCATAGATGCTGATAATACTAAACTGCTCTGCCTGGAATTCAATGTCGAATGCTACCATTCGGCCGTCTGGGTCAAAGGTGAAGTGGCCCCATTGAGGAGAGACCAGTTAAACACTATTATCGCTGTTCCACACGCCTGATGCGTGGAAAAAAAAAACCGGGCAGGGAACTGCCGTTAGAGTTCCCTGGCTTTGTTTAACGTGTCTATATTAGTTTCCTGCAGGCATAGGATGTCGCACTGCAGTTTTCTGGCTGCTCTTACTACTAGCTTTTGCTTCTTTGGAGTGCTCAAACCCCGGATATTCCATGTAACTATTTTAGGAGTCATCTTAATTAACCAGAGGAAAAAAAGGGGGCTGGGTGAACTTCTTTAAAAGACTATACTGTGGACCTCATTGCGGATGACGCGAGTGATTAGTGGGCACGGCTTCAACTCTGGGTTATTTTATGTGGCCAAACTACAGCGCCGTGTCAGGTGCCTGTATTACTCTAATGGAGACCGATAAAGCACAACACAACTACAAAATGGCATGTTCCCAACTAAGCGGTGCAAAAACACTTCGAACGCTTTGAATGTGTTTACAACCAGAATAAAGAAATGCTGTAAGACAGCCAGTGCCGCACTCAAGGTTCACAGTGGGCCCTCACCGACACCTGGTTGAGCGGGATTGGACACACTCCTTGTGGGGGCGCCGTGCATAGAATGCCAGCAAACTGGCGAGAATATCCTATTCTCAATATAAATCGAGACATGATATATAAGACACTCATACGTCTTGATTGGCAGTATGCTATTCCACTGTATGGCTGCCCGACTAAGGACACGAAAGACAAAATTGCGCATGTTGCGCTCACCGATCACTATCGGATCTCCCCCTCGAGACAAAAAAAAAAGAAGATAGGGGGGGGGGGGGGGGTCAAGGGTAACAAGAGCACCGAAGTTTGTACGCCCAATAAGCACCCTTTTTACACGTTTGGGCAGTTGGCCCTTCCACAACTAAATAACAATTCAAAATGCAGCTACTCCGCTGAGAAATGCGCACTAAACTTGTGCGCAGCACAGGCGGTCAGCTGCCTACCATCTCGACCTAAAAAGGTAGGTGACCGCTCCGGCGCATAGTACAAGGGATGCATGTGTCATTCTTACATTCATACAACAACAACAACAACAACAACAACAACAACAACAACAACAACAACAACAACAACAACAACAACAACAACAACAATGATTATTTGAATTGATCCCAGTGCGCGACTGAGCAATGGACCGTTTGTGACAATGTGTCACTGTAGGGGACATTTAACTGGAAAAAGCCAGCGCACATAAGGCACGGACTTCGTGTTCCTGAGTAGCTATAGCCTGCAAAGAAGCGTCGGCATGCTACCGTACAAGTGTCTGGAAGATAACTTCCTAGCAGCATTGCTCAGCCGTGCACCTACAGCGCACATCTTAGGAAGAGCGGGTGCATGGGGACATCCATACTCCAAGAGGACTAGATAGGAATATATCAAAGCACATTAAACTCTAATACAATAAATACTTGGTACAGCTCAGCAAGACAAATGCAAGAAACGCGCGCGCAGCGCGATCCAGTAGGAACTTTTTGCCGGTGATGAGTCGGAGAAAAAAAAAAAAGGCACGCACACGGCGCGGGCAGTCAGTAACATTTCAACGGCATCCTAGCCGCAAAGGACGATACTGCTACGAGAACAAAAAAAAGGGGGGGGGGTGTCAGACATCTTTATGGACCGTGATGCACAGACTCATTCATAAAGAGCATTGAGCTCTGGAAGTGCTATTCAGTAGGGTGCCTCGATGTGTGCGCCTCTTCCGCTAAAGGGCGGAGACACTGCTTTTTTGGGCGCCGTACTGTTCAAGCGTTCCCGTTCGCTGGCGCAGCCTGGCATGCAGCGATGGAGCGCTCTCAGTAAGATGCGCGGAAATTTGGCTCAGTTTATCCGTTCCGACGGTAGTGCTTGCTCATGTATTGTTATAGTAACCAATAGGTCAGGCATTTATTATTAAACGCGAAGCATTTCATGGCAAACCAAAGACATTTTGAGCGTTTCTAACTGGCCGCCTAGGTCTTCATGCTCTCGCGGCCGTTTGATTAACTTGGTGTATACCAAAATTGGCATGGAATGACAAGAGCGTATGACGAACATAACTGACTGGTCATAACATGAAAATAATCTGTATATTATGTACGTCATGGCATACATGACACAGTCATGGGGCTCTAGCGGCTGTTTTAATAACTTGATGTATACCAAAATTGGCATGGCGTGACAAGAACGTATGACGAACAAAGTGACTGGTCATAACATAAAAATCGTCATGCATGCCATGACAAGCTGACCTGGTCATGGTGCTCTAGCGGTCATCATGGTGCTCTAGGCGTCGAAGAGTTTTCGCGGGACCTGGTGTCGTGGTTAGCTTCGCGTTGTTTTGGCAGGAACGGGTGTCTAACTTCACACGGGTTTTTCAGTGATGCTTTGATCGGGTCAATCCGGACTAGCTTAATACGCGCTAATCTGAATTGGCTTAATCTGGCTTTACTCAAGTCATAAAACTGGCAACGCAATCTCTACTCAAAATTGACTTGTTCAGGATTATATTAATCCAGATTAGCTTAATCCGACTTAATCCGGATGGGCCTAATGTGGCCATACTCAGTCATCGAACTGACGCATCTCAACTTACTCAAAATTAACTTCTTCAACATTAGCTGGATCCGGGCTAATCCGGATTGGCTTAATCTGGCCATACTCAGTCAGCACTGGCTGGGCAATCTCAACTTACTCAAAAATTGACTTGTTCAGGATTACATTCATCCGGATAAGCTTAATCCGGATCGGCTTAATGTGGTCATACTCAGTCATCCAACTGGCTAGGCAATCTATTGTTGCTCAAAAATTAACTTGTTCAAGATTACCTTAATCCGGCTTCGCTTAATGTGGACATGCTGATCCATCCAACTGGCTAGGCAATCCCAACTTCAGTGATGCTACCGAAGACTTCTGATTTGGAGCAATTTTTGGAGCAGCAAAATTTCGGTTTTGGAGCACTTTGGAGCAGCAAAATTTTCATCTTGGAGCACTTTGGAGCAGATAATTTTGCATCTGGGAGCACTTTGGAGCAGCGAATTTTACATCCTGGAGTGCAATACAGAAGCATATTGCATTAACATTCAAGCACCTGAGTATTATTATGGGGCTCTTGTGAAGGCTAGAAATATTTCGATTCATTGCAAATCTCATAGAAAAATCAACTCAGGAGCATAGGCGTGCGCACAGGGGGGCAGGGGGGGCTGCCCCCCCCCACCCTCACTCACCTAAGAGGGGGGGGGGGCGCAAAATCTGCCCCGTACATTGACCCTTGCGACAGCAATGATGTGGACACTCTCGGCAGATTTTTGCCGTCGCCGTTGCCGTAATTTTCCGTATAAAGTCCAAAATAATAACATCACCACGCGCATTCTAGCCGCGGGTAAAAGCTCGCGAGCGCTGGCGACGAACGCGGCTGAAGCGGAGATTAAACTAGCCCGCCACACGGACAGCGCATGAGATAACATCTTCCCGCGTGCGGGCCTGCCGTCGATTGCTCATCAAACAGAGAGGAAACGCCCTGCCCGTCTTTCGTAAGAAGCATGAAGGGACGCCAGGGGAGCGGTAGGGGGGGGGGAAGCGCATCGTTCGAAGGGCGCAGTCGCTTGCGCGCGCGCTATCTCGAGGCATCAGGAGACGGCTCGTAAACTTGCTGTGCTCTCAACGCTTAGTTCGCGTTTAGAGAACTCAGAGCAAGAAAACGCTTCGGTTCCTGAAGGGGCCATAGTCCCTTAAACCAGTGTTTTGTTGAGTTACGCGAGATCGGATCCAAAAGAGTTAGCTGCTAGTCTTACTTCGTTTCACAATACAAATTTTTTGGTATCGCATTCATTGCTTCGCTCTTAAGCGAAACTGAGTTTCTTTAACCGTTAGCTATTGACCCCCGAAAGCGAGGGGCGGACGTGTAACATGGCGTAGCCGCTTCACTGTGGGCCGTCAGCGACGGGCCCGCTACTGACAGCTGCGCATTTGCGGCTGCTCCGACCAGGAGATATGTTTTTACTAATGAGATGACATTTTTAAAAAAAGCAAGCAAAAAATTCGAATTGGAACCTTAGCACGTGAGCTCGAAAGGGCAGGGCCTTTTAGGGGGTATTTACCGCAGAGTGATTACAAACTCGGACGTGCTGGCGGAAGGAATTACGAAAAAGCTGTTCTGGATGAAGATGCATGGATAAAGTATATCTGAGGAAAAGTGTCAACGCGTTTCCACCGTTCGCGTGCTCTTCCATAAACGCGAAGCAAGGAAAATTCGATATTGTCCCATATATCTACTGCGAGCGATTCCAGATTTCATTCCGCGATGTCCGGAAACAGAAGTGACAGACATTTTAGCGGCACTCATGTAGTTATTACTGAGCATTGCTTTCCTCACGTGCCGTGCGACGCTTGAAACGAGCTATCAGCAGCGTTTCTGGAACAGACGACGTCCGCCGATGAATCGCCGTCGCACTTTCTCGCTACCGATAGGCCTAGACGTCACGAGCCTCTGCGGAGAGCGCGTTTTTGCTGTCGAGCCGACTTGCAGAACAGAAACTGCGTCGGCACCGTGCATGACATCGTGGCTTACTCGGAACGCACGCGCGAGCGCTATTTATTCAGCGGAATAATTCTTGGTCCATGATTGCGACTTTATTGGCAGCTCCAACATCGAGCTGCACATGTTCTGACGCGCCGGCGGTGCGATTGCCGGTGATAGACGCCCCCAAACCCGAGACTTTGGCGCAGTTTGGCGCAAATTTCGTCGATATTATCAGGATGGCGCAGTAAATACAATTTGGCGCACTTTGGCGCAGTTGGCGCAGGAGTGGAATCACTGCAACTTACTCAGAATTGACTTGTTCAGGATTAGCCTTTTTTTTAGGGATTAGGTTAACCCGGATTAACTGAATCCCGTCGCGTGTAATCTACCTCAAGGCTAGGCCATCTCATCTTGGTCCGGATTAGCGTACTTGAACACAACTTTATTCGGTCCTGCGTATGTGGCCCTGCAATTAGCGTGAGCTGACATAATCCACACTAATCTGGCATAACTGGTATCGGTCAATATTGATTGGCATCGACTAGTGTTGGTCCAAGCTTAATTGGGCTGGCATATATTGGCTTAACTAGGCATTTTTAATCTTAACTTTGCTTAACCCGGCAGTTTATTGGTATCGATTAGTATTGATTGGCTTAACTAAGCTTAATTAGCTTGAGTTGTGATTAACCTGTCTGAACTAGGCTTATCTAAGTTTAAATTGGTTTAAGTAGGTTTAGGCAATATGGGCCGGATTTCTGTTGACTCCACACGGTCTAACGAAAAGCCTAACAGCTCGTCTGTAATAGCAGCTTCACACAATGATCATGTCGTGCAGCTATAGCGAGAAGGTATTTAATTCTTGCATGAATTCGTCCAACAGAACGTTCACGGCCAGGGATCAAAACGCACGATCATCGCTGCGACAAGCCAACAACAGGGGCGTAGCCAAGGGAGGGGAGGGTTGGGGGGGGGTTCTAAGCGCCCCCCCGAAATTTTTCAGTTTGCCAGCATATATATACACGCACACATACAAATGCACGCACGAACATACATAAAGTATGGTTGAACCCCCCCCCCCCCACCGAAAAAAATTTCTGGCTACGCCCCTGGCCAACAACTAATCTCAGATATCTTGGTACTGTCTGGCGGATGCCAGCGGTCGCGTTTCACATGCGCCTGCGCTCCCATTTTTTTCTTGGTGCGCTGTTACGAGGGAAGCGAAACATCTGTTGGCATTTTGCATGAGAAACTGAACACAGTGGCAGTCAAAGTACTGATCTACCTTAAACGTCAACGCGCTTGCAGCACCGTCCGCTGCACTCCGCCTGACACTTTAGAACCAATATGGCTACCCGCGAAGAAACGGAGGCGCGGAGTGGGTCAGAAGGTGTCTCCACCAGTGGCGTAAATCCAGAAAAATCACAAGGGGGGACACACATCTTGCCATGGCCACCCTGTTGTTTTTAATAAATATAGGTTTTATTTTTATTTATATAAGAATAAAATAATACTTTGAAAAATAAAAATAAAAACTAGCATGGGGTCCTCGAGTAATTGCGTTGTTCTATTGAATCTTCTCTGAACCGGTCGAGCGGCAGTTGCGATTTCAATAGTCTGACACACTTGAGGGGCAATGAACACAGGTACACATAACAATATAAACAGCTATTTGAAAAGGCTGAATTGTCAAGCAATTCAAGTATATGATGTTTGAAATACAACTCTCAAGGAGGGTCACATTCAAGGGGTGTTCCCCCCCCCAGCCTGAACACAAGGGGGGTCAGGGGCAACCTCCCCCCCCCCCCCCGCAATTTACGCCAATGGTCTCCACCCTGAAAGCGGAGGCGCTGGCATCGAGGCACCCTATGCTATTCACGTACACTGCGCGGCCTAACAGTGCTGACGCAGCAAAAACCACATGACAGTTCTTCCAAAGTCAGTGGGGCCCACGTGCTCGGGGCTAGAATCTATGAGCGAGCCCCTTGCTGGAAACGTTCAATCGGTATTGCGGCGCCTCGTTAAGGAGAGCGGCCGCGGAAAAATATGCTGGCGGGGAAAGCATGGAATTCACCCACCTATGAAAATTAAAGAAAAAAAAGTCGCTGTCCGTATTCACGTCGTGTGTCGCCGGCTGCTTGCTTGCGCGCTGCTTTGCCGACGCCTCCTCATGCTCGCTCCCCGACGTGCGGCCTCTGAGACGCCCTGCGACGTCTCGTCGTGCCTTTTTGGTACTGCGCTGAGGGCGTTTCCCGTCGCTTTGCGTGTCGGCACACAGGCTTGAGAGTCTGCGCGGCTGGGAGCGAATTCCACCGTGGGCAGCCTCGGAGACGCGGCTCCGGCTGTGCCACCCTCGGCCGACGCCTGCCGGCATCGGAGGTGTTTGCTGCTGAGTGTAGTTCGGAGAGTCGGGGGATGTCGGTGCGTGCACGAGCTCGCCGGGCTCGAGCTCGTCTGACGACGGTGTTGCTGCTGCCTCCTGGGCTGCCAACGCGTCCGCCACCAGCTTCTCTTCTCGGTTCGGCTTCCCTCTCGCTTCGCCATGTTGGACGCCATGTTGGGCTTCCTCCCAGCTGCGCTGCTGCGAGGCGCCGCCATGTTGCTGCGCGGGCTCGGGCGGCGGTTGCTGCCGGCTAGAGCCGGGCGTCTCTTTGTGTTTTGGTGCGTCCTCGCCTCCTGGCGCCTTCTCAGACTTATCCTGCTCGGTTGAGCTGCTAGGGTGCTTGTCTGTGAGCGGCGGGACCTTGCGGCCGCGCGGCGCGTCGTCTCCTTTCTTGTCCCACCACGTGTTTCGTGCCGCGGCACTGGCTCCCGGCCGGACTTCCCCTTGAGCATGGGCGTCGGCAGGGAGGGGCAAAAGAGGCACTTGCCCCCCTCAAGCCACAGCAGCACTTGCCCCCACCCAAGCTACACCAGTACTCTCCCCCTCCCCCAGCCTCCATGCAACAGTGCTTTGCACCCCCAAGACAAAACCCTGCCGACGCTCCTGCCCTTGAGGCTGAGTTTCCGCTCTCCTTGTGACCCTTTGCACACCGCAAGGCGATCTTTCTTCCCGTCGCTCTGACCTCCCTCGAGGTAGCTCTCCCCAGTGACCGTATCCTCGACACTGGCCCAACTGACCGCGCTGGCGTCGTCGTCTTCCCTTTCGTCGCCGTTTGCGCTTCTTGCGCCGTGCTCCCCTTCCTCGCCGCTGTCTGCGGCCCACTCTGTCTCGGCGGCGACAGCATGGCTAGGCCTAGCATTGCTGGCTGCCTTCTCTTGCTGCTCGCCGCTGCACATGCCCGTTGGTGGCTCCGCCAGGTTCCGCGCCTGCGCCTGCTTGTCGTCTATCTTGCGACCTCTCCCGGGTCATGGCTTGCGCTGCCGTCTTTACCACCGGAATTTCGCTCGGTACCAGGGGCGTAGACAGAAATATTTTTCGGGGGGGGGGGGGAGGTATACTAATACTTTATGTACGTTCGTGCGTGCCTTTGGGGAAGCTTGAACCCTCCCCCCCCCCCTGGCTACTGCCCTGCTCGGTACCATCCCGTCCTGGGCGTCGCACGGCTTCAGTCGCTTTGCCGGGCGCAGGCCAGTCAGTCTCCTCTGTGTCTGGTCGGTAGCCGGCGCCGTGCCGAGTGTCGGAAACTGGTCCACGTCCATCACCGCCGCCATACTATACGTTTTTCTTGCGGTGCAGTCGACGCTGGCGTGGGCTCCGCTGCAGCGTCGGCACGCTTAAGTACACGTGCCCGTCGGGCGTCCACAGATTCCGCACCTGGCGCAGTGCGGGGTGTCACATTGTGCCTTGAAGTGGCCTTCGAGGTTGCAGCGGTGGCCGAGGCCGCGTACGCCTCGGTATTCGAAGGTTGTTGCTCTGTGGCCACCCACTCGTGCAAAATTCGGGAGTGGATTCTCGAGTCGCATATCCATATTGATGTAACGTGTTCCCGTACGTATGCCGGGCAGTCTTTGTACGTGGCTTCTTCTATTCGTAGCGTGGTTCCAAAACATTTGAGACTGCTTACGACTTCGTTATCGGGCACGTAGCACGGCAAGTATAAGCACATCACGCTTGCGACCTGTTTTGTCACTGGGACAAGGGGAGCTACTCGGGTACCAAGGCGGAGACCACCAGTTTCCAACTGGACTTGAATCGCTTGTATCGAGTTTACTCCGACCTGGAAGTCGAATCTACAGCGGTGTTGAACGCTGCAAATATCTTGTATGCCGACCAGTGTTCCACGGCGTCGATCACCTCGTCCACCGACGTCCCCGGTGGGGTGCGGACGTCAAAGAAGTGTCCCTTAGGTGGCGGCATGGTGACGAGCAGCGTGCCGCCCACGCGCGGGCACGTGCTTGGATAGACCGCTGTTCTGGCGGCAAGGACACCTGCAACGAAAGATCAGTGCGTGGAATTGATGAGACAATGACAAACTTCGGCTTTCGTTTAGTTGTCCCAGAAACGGCATTGCTTTCTTGGCCGGGCACATGCACAAGGCTTACTTTAGGTTTGGAGCCTTATTTCTCATCATTTCTGTCATACACGACACACGTGTTTCCGTGTGTCGCGTTTCCGCCTTCAACAGCACTTTTATGACAACAGTGCACCCACTACGTGTGTGTAAGACAATGCGCGCGCTAACGTGTGTGCCCTTTGTAATGGGTGGCATGCTTTAAACCAGCAGCAATTACGTCATCATCATGAGCCTGTCTACGCCCACTGCAGGGCAAAGGCCTCTCCCATGTTCCGCCAATCAACTCGGTCCTGTGCTTTCTGCTGCCACGTAATACCTGCAAACTTCTTAATCTCATCTACCCACCTAATTTTTTGTCTCCCCCTCACGCGTTTGCCATCTCTTGGGATCCAGTCAGTTACCCTTAATGACCACCGGTTATCCTGCCGACGTGCTACGTGGCCGGCCCATATCCATTTCTTCTTCTTAATTTCAACTATGATATCCTTAACCCCCGTTTGTTCCCTGACCCACTCTGCTCTCTTCCTGTCTCTTAAGGTTACACCTATCATTTTCCTTTCCATCGCTCGCTGCGTCGTCCTCAATTTAAGTTGAACCCTCTTTGTAAGTCTCCAGGTTTCTGCTCCGTAGGTAAGTACCGGTAAGATGCAGCTGTTATATACCTTCCTCTTGAGAGATAGTGGTAGACTACCATTCATGATTTGATAGTGCTTGCCGAATGAGCCCCATCCCATCCTTATTCTCCTAGTTATTTCACTCTCATGGTTCGGCTCCGCGGTTACTACCTGTCCTAAGTAGACGTACTCCTTTACAACTTCCAGCGTCTCGCCACCTATCGCAAAGCGCTGTTCTCTGCCAAGATTGTTCCACATTACTTTAGTTTTATGCATATTAATTTTCAGACCTACTCTTCTACTTTCCGTATCCAGTTCAGTAATCATGAGCTGTAATTCGTCTCCCGCGTTACTCATCAATGCAATGTCATCAGCGAATCGCAGGTTACTGAGATACTCTCCATTAACTCTTATCCCTAATTCTTCCCAATCTAGGGCCCTGAAAACCTCCTGTAAACACGCGGTGAATAGCATTGGAGAGATCGTGTCTCCCTGTCGTACGCCCTTCTTTATTGGGATTCTGTCGCTTTCTTTATGAAGGACTATAGTGGCTGTGGATGCGCTGTAGATGTCTTCCATTATGTTTATATAGGCTTTGTCGATGCCCTGATTCCGCAGTGCTTGCATGACTGCTGATGTCTCCACCGAATCAAATGCCTTCTCGTAATCTATGAAGGCTATGTATAGGGGTTGGTTGTATTCCGCGCATTTCTCTATCACCTGATTGATAGTATGAATATGGTCTATTGTTGAGAAGCCTGTACGAAATCCTGCCTGGTCCCTTGGTTGATTAAACTCTAATGTCCTATTAATTCTGTTAGCAATTACTTTTGTGAATAGCTTGTAGACAACGGACAGTAAGCTGATGGGCCTGTAATTTTTCAGGTCCTTGACGTCCCCTTTCTTATGGATCAAGATGATGTTGGCATTCCTCCAAGATTCTGGTATCCTCCCTGTCGAGAGACACTTCGTATACAGGGTGGCCAGTTTCTCTAACATAATCTCTCCACCGTCTTTCAGCAGGTCTGATGTTACCTGATCCTCACCAGCGGCTTTGCCTCTTTGCATTCCCTTTAGGGCTTTCTTTACTTCTCCTGTTAATACTGGTGGGATGTCAGATTCCTCTGGGATATTACTGCTTCTTACATTATCATCCCGACTGTCTCGGCTGCTGTACAGATCTCTGTAGAACTCTTCCGCTACCTCAACTATTCTATCCATATTGGTTGTGACCTTGCCATCCTTGTCCCTTAATGCATACATCTGATTTTTGCCTATGCACAGTTTTGTCTTCGTAGCTTTGAGGCTTCTTCCGTTCTTTAGAGCATGCTCAATTCTCTCCATATTATACTTTCTTATGTCGGCTACTTTACGCCTATTGATCAACTTCGAAAGCTCCGCCAGCTCTATTTTGTCTGTTGCATTTGAGGCTTTCATAGCTTGACGTTTCTTAATGAGGTTTTTCGTCTCTTGGGATAGCTTACCAGTGTCCTGTCTAACGACTGTACCCCCGACTTCCATTGCACACTCCTTAATGATACTAGTCAGATTATCATTCATTGCGTCAACGCTAAGGTCGGTTTCCTTGGTTAAAGCCGCGTACCTATTCTGAAGTGAAACTCTGAATTCTTGTACTTTCCCTCGCAGAGCTAGTTCATTAATCGGCTTCTTCTTGCGTATCAGTTTCTGCCGTTCCTTCCTCACGTCTAGTTGAATTCTAGATCTTACCATTCTATGGTCACTGCATCGGATCTTGTTAACTACTTCCACATCCTGTATAATGCCCGGGTGGTCGCACATTATGAAGTCTATTTCATTTTTAGTTTCGCCATTAGGACTCCTCCACGTCCACTTACGAGTAGTCCGTTTTCTGTAGAAGGTATTCAAGATCCGTAAATTATTGCGTTCTGCGAACTCTACTAGTAACTCCCCTCTGGCATTTCTAGAGCCGATGCCATATTCCCCAACTGCATGATCTCCAGCCTGCTTCTTGCCTATTTTTGCATTAAAGTCGCCCATCAGTACAGTATACTGTGTCTTTACCCTACTCATTGCTGATTCTACGTCTTCGTAGAAGCGTTCAACCAGTTGATCATCATGGCTCGATGTAGGCGCGTAGGCCTGTATCACCTTCATCCTGTACCTCTTATTAAACTTAATCACGATACATAAAACCCTCTCATTAATGCTATAATATTCCTCTATATTGCCAGCTATATTTTTATGAATAAGGAACCCCACTCCTAGTTCTCTTCTGTCAGCTAAGCCACGATAGCATAGGACGTGTCCGTTCTTCAGCACTGTATAAGCCTCCTGTGGTCTCCTAACCTCACTGAGCCCTATTACATCCCATTTAACACCCTCTAATTCCTCGAATAGTACAGCTAGACTCGCCTCACTAGATAAAGTTCTAGCGTTATATGTAGCCAAGTTCAGATTCCAATGGCGGCCTGTCCGGACCCAGAGATTCTTAGCACCCTCTGCTGCGTCGCAGGTCTGACCGCCGCCTTGGTCAGTTGCTTCGCAGCCGCTGGGGACTGAGGGCCGAGGGTTAATTGGTGTATTCATGTGGGAGGTAGTGGCCAAGTACTACACCAGGGTGGCCAATCCTGCTCTGGTGAGGGAGTGCATTGCTGGCTGTGGTCGCCAGTGAGGCTGCACCCCAAGCCAGCAATTACGTGCGTGATACTTTTTCGAAGTTTCGAAGAGGGCAGTAAACCATTTTGCGGCAAACACTCCGGTTAGCCACAATGACCAGAAAATAAAAGGAACTTACATACAGCGCAAGCAGCCTTTGCCGGCGTTAAAGGGACACCAAAGAGAAAACAATTTTTTTCATATTAGTAAATTAAAATTTCACAATACTGAAAACAGCACTCTCACCGCGAGAAGACACTGAAAAAAGAAAATGGGCGTGGCGACGCCACCTTGAAATTCCCGCACCAAACTCCATGACGTCATAGATTTTGACGGCGTTGCAAGGTCGTATGTAGTTCCTAATCAGTAAAAGTAAAGTACATTGCCCTCTGAGAGGGCCGTAGTCCTAACATACCAAGTTTCAGGAAATTTCATTGAGCCAATGTCGCCAAAATACGAAAAATGCAGTTTGAAATCCGTGAGGTCACACGCGGAGACTTCGGCGCGAAGTTTAAAAATGAAACTTTGAGTTTATTTTTTCCTCTAATAATAAACGTGTGATGGTGAAATTAACGAGATTGGAATTCTCCCAGTACAATTTATCGATCTAAACCGATTCATTGTTTCACTTTAGTGTCCCTTTAAAGCAGGCGGGGGAAAAAAGCATCCGCGAGGTAATCGACCAGAGGACAGACATGCCGTCATGTTCGGGCTGGAGATGCATGCGTGAGCTACACAACTGCACTCACTGGTACACAGTTAATTGTGCAGCGGCTAGACAAAGTGAGCAGTCGCAGAGAAATGGATAAACGTGGCTTTCGTCCACATACCTAAATAAAGTCACAGTCCGTGTCCATTCCATCCGCCACCACCTGTTTGTTTGATCCCAGGCCTTAAAGCCCGGTCGGCTGGGCACGATGTCCGCCATTATTCGCTTCGAATGATGCGTCGCGGTTCCGGCTATGCCGGCCTCAGCGGACGTCGGTCGAATGCGTTGCTGGCCGGAGTTTGGACGTTCTGGAGATTTAGGTGCAGATTCGTCGATGACCAGCGTACAGGTGCTCACAAAATAATTCGAACGCTGGACAGGCGGCCGCTCGCCAGTGGAAAAATAGTGCCATGATCTGCGCGTGCGCGGCATCCCTAGCAAGCGAGACTCGCTAACTATATAGGCGAAGCTGTTTAGGCTATCGGTAACTTGTGCTCCGTCGTGCAAAACTCCACGGGTGGATATGCGCCACATGAATTGGGAAAACCCCACTACCGAGTACAGCAGGTGCGAGCGTTAAACGAAAACGCTGCTCGGCGAAGTGGAGCACATAAAACACATGAAAGAGAAAGATAGAGAAAATAAAAGAGAGAGGGAGAAAGCGATAGAAAGAGAAAAATAGACAGAAATAAGGGGAATAAAAACACAGAAAGATAGACAGAGAAAGGCATAGAAAGATACAGAAAGAGACACGAAAAAAGAGAGATGAAAAACACAGAGCGAGAGAGAAAGAGAAAGGGAGAGAGAAATAAAGTGTAGTAGTAGTAGTACAACTTTATTCATAAGGGTTGGGATAAGGGGTCATGAGCTCGATGGGTGGGGCCCCAAGTCCAGGGCTCCACTGGCTACTGCTGCCTGCCTGACGTGACCCAGAAGCGCAAGCTGTACCTCCGGGTCAGAGCTGGCGAGCTGGGCCTCCCATTGCTCGAAAAGTATTAGATAGGTTGTACTGGGAATAAAGAATTAACAGAGCAGCTGTTTAGGCTATCGGCAAATTGTGCTCCGTCGTGCAAAACTCCACGGGTGGGTATGCGCCAGAGGAATTGGGAAAGCCCCACTAACGAGTACAGCAGGTCCAAGCGTTAAACTAAAACGCTACTCGGCGAAGTGGAGCACGTAAAACACGTGAGAGAGAGAAAAGCGACAGAAAGAAAGAGACAAAGAGAGAAATAAAGGGAATAAAGACATAAAAAATAGAAAGACATAAAAGGAAACAGACAAGTAAAAGAGATAGAAAAAAATATTGCAGTGGCTTAGCTCGGCTATGCCAGGATAACGTAGCGTTAGCAAAGGTTCAGCTGATTGTTCTTAGCTTTCCTGATTGTCTAGGATTAGCTTGACTATCATGCTCACTGCTGCTCCAATAACACACATGGTATACATATTATGTGGCACATGTATATTTATTTTGCCAGGTAACTACTTCGGGATCCGATGAGTTAAGCTTCTCCGCTCTTCTGCGCCGTTGAGCAGCATTTGCGCTCTCCTCCATGGCTAAACCACACTGGCAAACGCCAATCAGAGGCGCTATCAAGCGGCTCCAGCGCAGTGTCAGACAGCGACTGCACAGCGAAGGTCAATAGCTGCGCGCGCGCCGGCGCCAGTACGTCTACCTCGGCTACGACGTCACTCCTCTGGGAAAGCGCAGACCGGCGGCAGCGAGTCGCGCGTGGCAGCGGCGGAGTGCGCGAGAGGTGCCGGCTCCGATGCGCCAGCTGTGTGACATCACTGATCCTCGCGCATGCGCAGCACGGCTCTTGAGGAGCCACGCGAAACTGGCTCGGCTAGGCCAGTGTAGCTAACGCTACAAAATAAGACAGCAAGACAGAAAGAAAAGCAGAGAAAGAGACAGAAAGATATAGAGAGACATAGAATGAGATAGAAAGAAACAGACACAACAGAGCAAGACAGATAGAGAGACGCAAAGAAGCACAGAGAGGGAAGAAAGATAAAGAGCGAGAAAGAAATGGAGAGTTAAATAAATAAATAAACAGGTACAATAAAAGAGATGAGAGCAAGAAAACTAAGGAAAAATTAAGAGAAACGTGGAGGGCCACCCAGATCCGCTCTTCCTTCAGACTTGGCGCCACTAGAGCGAAGCTGCCATAATATTTTGAAAAACAATACCGATTTTTCATAAACATCCTATGACAGTAAAGCCCCCCGTCGTTTTTGTACACTAGCTCCATGTCGAGGTGGAGATACTTGGCCACAGCTAAAGCGACACTGTTGTGACTAATTAACAAAAACTCGTTAATTAACTTTCTTAATTACTCACTTGAGGGCAGTTGTTTATATTATAAATTTCAAGTGTATGACAATTCATGGAATGCCCTTTATATTTTAGAAATCACAGAGTTGCACGTAATTGGAAATATTCATAATCGAACTTTGACGGCGATACTTAAACTGATTGCTCCCGGCGCGCAGAGAACGCGACCACTGTTACGTCAGACAGGAACTACCCGTATCAAAGAAGAGACACATATCGAATGAAGGCGCATTGCGGCCGTATCTTATCGTGCAAAGCAGCACGTCATCTCGCTTGCGCCAGCTGATCACCTTACCTTCGCGCGTCGCGTTCGATGCTTATCTGTTTCTTTCGAGCTGTGCGCAAGCAAACGGCAACATCAACCTTTGTCTATGAAGCATAAAATTCAGGGACAGCCAGCTGCGGCGCTTCTTCTTGAAGGCAGGCGAAATAGTTTTTCGCGCCTGATTATGGTTTAAGAAGGAAACAGATAAGCACCAGATATCACGCGAAGAATAAGCTGTCTACTTGTCTGAATGCTTGCAGATTTTCCTGACCAGATTTTGCTTCGGCGCGCCTTGATCCATACCTCGTCACTTCCTTGTCACGGGTAGTACCGATCCGACGTAACAGACAGGCCGCGTTTCCTGCAAGCTGGGCGCCGTCGGTTTTCGATATCGCCATTAACATTCGATGCTGAATAACTCTAATTACGTCCCACTTTCGTGAATTCTAAAAAATGGTTACGCCGCAAGTTCGTCCGCACTACAACTATCGGATATAAACAACTGTCCTCAAGTCAATAATTAAAATGCTAATTACGAGGTTTTCTTAATTGATTGTCAATGCCATTGTAGCTGCGGAAAAGTACTTCCGCCTCGACATATACAGTTCGAGTGCGCAAACGACAGGAGCCTGACTGCCACAGAATTTTTATTAAAAATCTGTATTGTCTAAACAAAACACTCAGTCAAACGGTCTTGCCTTGCGTCAAGAAGCTATAGACTTACGTGCCTCTCAGTGCTAGTCAAAACTCTCGGTTTCGCCAGCGCTAGTTTGTCGCATGCCATAAATATCAACGAGCCCAGCAGTGTCGAAAAGATAAAATGGCGCTCAACGTAACAAGCGATAAAAGGCACGTGTGCACAGACCCCAACCACCCAGCCGACAGTGCTAACATGCACCTATATAAGCAATACTTTTGGCGTACGGTAACGTCATTTCACATGCACTAGAGAGCGAGGTATGCTTGCCAGGAAGACCGCAAACGAGCAGGCCATGGCTGTAGTGTTCCACCGGCGTGCTCCGCCGGCGAGCGCCACACATGCGGCGTTGCATCTGTACTGGACTTCGACTCGTCTGTCGACGACGTTTCCACATGTTCGTGGACCACTTATGCACCACCCTGTCCTTCGCCCTCCCGGTCGCGCTGCTGCGAGGCATCGCCATGTTGCGGTGCGGGCGAAGGTTGCTGCTGACTTGCGCTGCAGAGTTCAGGTTCTTGACCGTCTTCAACACCTGGCGCCTTCTCTGGCTCGGTCGAGCCGCTTTGCTTGTTTTTGCACATGGACGCTTAGCCCGTCATCGTCGCCTTTTCTGTTCCGCCGCGTGCTCGAGCTCACAGCAATGATTCCCGTCGCCACCTTCCCTTTCGAATTGAGTCTTCGTTCGCGCTGTGGCACATGGCCGCCCTGGCAGGCCCTGGCTCTCAGCAAGACGTTCCTACGTTACGTCGTGCTGTTCTCTCTCACGGCGGCTCGCCTTGGCGCCTTTTCAACGCTGCAGGCGCCGTCCGTTTTTCGTTCGTTATGCGCCGCGCTTCCCTCCCTCACTGCTGTCTGCGACGCTCTCTGCCTCGGCAGCAGCATTGGCAGCATGACAAGCCAGGCCAGCGGCCCTGCGCCAGCCTCGCTCGCTTCTTTGCTGCGCAGGCGCTGTGACGGTTCCGCGCTTGTCTGGCTCCCATTTTGCGGGCCGTCTGGCGCCGCGGCTTGCGCAGCTGTAGCCACCGACGCTCTGTACGGCCAGCTCCGGCTGCGCTGTCACTTGGTGTTAGGCGCAGGGGCGTCAATTTCCTTTACGCCTGCTTCCCGACGCTCGGGAATGCGACCGCAGTTGACCAGGCGCATAGAGTTGACGTACTGACTGTCAGTATATTAACTCAATGCGCCTGGTCAACTGCGGTCGCATTCTCGAGCGTCGTGAAGTCGACCACCATAGCCGCCGCCATGCTGCACGTTTTGCTGGCGGTGCAGTCCACGCTGGCGAGAGCCCCGCTGGAGCGTCGGCACGCTTCCGTGCAGGCGTCTGTCGGGTGCCCAAATATGCCGCGCCTGGCACAGTGCGGAGTTTGGCATTGTGCCTTTAAATGGCCTTCGAGGTTGCACCGTCGACAGAAGCGGCACACGTTTTCCTGAGACCGCCCACCCGTGCGAAATTGGGGAGCTGGCTTTGCGGCCTCATGTCCATTTTCAAGTAGCGCGTGCCAGTATACGTACGCTGGGATGGTCTTTGTAGCGGGCTTCTATTCGTAGCGTGGTTCCAAAGGCTTTGAGGCCAGATGCGACCTCATTGGCAGATACGTAGCACGGCAAGCACACGCACGTGACACTCGCAAATTCGCGTGCCACGGGAAAGAGGGGGACAACTTGACTGCTCACGCAGAGGTAGCCGACTTCTAAAAGGATTTGCACTGCTTGCACGGAGTTCACACCGACTTGAAAGTCGAGTCCTTCCTGGTGCTGCATACTGTAAATCTCGGTGGTGACAAGCGACTCCACGGCGTCGATAACTTCACCCACCGACGTCCCCGGTGGAGGCCGGACCATGGTGGTCCGGACATTGAAGAAGTGTTGCTTCGGCGGTGGCATGGCGATGACCTGGCTCGCGGGCCATTCTCGCGCGTGTACGAACATCGAATGACTGCGGCTCTGGCGGCAAAGAAAGCGGAAAGAAAAAAAAAACAATAATATACCAAGCTAGGGAAAGAATCGCACGTGACTTGCAGGGGCAAATGGGGCGCCACCAAGCAATCCGGCGAAAAACTAAAATCTGCGTCCCCTCCCTGTTCGCAGATGCACCTACCCTCTTCCTCTCCGGCAGGCGCCGCGCTCGCTGGTTTCGCGGTATACGCGGTCTTGCCAGGTCTGCCGTTGTGGATAGTTGTGGTGAGGTGAGCGTTGGCCGGCGTCGGCTCGCTGTGCGCTTGGGCGCCGCGATGTTTCACGACTCGCGGTGTTCGTGCGTCCTGCTTTGTTGCTCGAATATTTCCAGAATAAGTTTCTCAAGATTGTTCCGGCTCTCAAATAACGACATGTGCGCGTGCCATTTGCGTCGCGGTTTTCATTGTACCAATTCGTGTTCACGTTCGTACGGATTTGCTGTTCTACGGGGAGGCACAGTTAATGTTTTCAAGAATGACTGATTTGAAAAGAGCACGATGTTGCGTTTATATCGTTATACCAACAAGCAGCGAACACACATAAGGCGTAACTAAAGTTTCATTTTTACAACTCTCGTAGAACCGCGTGCTTGAATGTGTGCTTTGCATTTATCTCCGGATAATCACTCGACATCGCTTAAAAACGCGTTTCTGAGACTCTAGGTAGATGTACGAAAACATTCTCTGCATTGAGAAGATATCAGTTCACTTTTGCCTGAGTCGACTGCGCACTTTATCTCAGTAGAACTTGCGTAGGCGTATCGACCGGGGGGGCGGGGCAAGGGGGGCGCAAGCCCCCCCACTGAGAAATGTTGGGGGGGGCGGAGCCCCCCCAATTTCGACAGTGGTTATTGTTGGCTGCAGACTGGGAAACTAACAAGTCAAGCAAAGTTTTACTTGCACGCAGCAATAACGTAATTTTGTAACAAAATTTGTCCCACAGTTCTGCTGTGACGACCGTCATCCGTGTGTGATGACCACGCACTGTAAGCTACCTGCGGTGTGGGCTGCCTACTCCACGCTTGTGCGTGTTGCGCTCGAGCATTGCAGATGAGGCTATCGCTCAGCAGGTGCTCTATAACATTACATCAATCTGTCATGATATTATTGTGTCCTGACTTGCCTGAAAGTTAAGTAATCCTCGACGCAAATATGGGCAGGAACCAGTAAATGTTTTATAGCCCTATCAAACGCTCTCCTTTTTCAGGAAATTCAGTTTCTTTGAAAACGTATAGCATCGCCACTGCTCCATATTCAAGCTGCTGCGAGTTGATAAGTGTGCAGAAGGGTCCAGTATTTTTGTTGTGCCTATCCAGGACAGCTAAAAAATATTCTCACTTTAGTCTCCGATTAGCCTGCTTCACTTAGCTTATCATATGGTAGCCTGCAGCGATCGTGGCGGCTTGTATAAAGGCAGTGGACTCGAGCACATGGAGAAACCCAGCTTTCAAGTTTGCACCGTTACTTGATCTACCTCACCAGGAAGACGATCAGCGTCCACGGTTTTCTGGACTAAGAAGGCTGCCTACCTGCAAAGGAGTGTGTCTGTTTCTAATAATGTTTATTTCTTTCTCTATCTCTTTGTCAGCAACGATGAGTTTACAGCAAGTTGTACACGCGCAAAAACAGCTCAGCATCGTTATACTCAACTGAAAGTATCTATCATGCACATATGAATCCATCTCGCCCGTTGCTATAAGCAGCCACTATAAGCAGACACTGTCTGGCTATTCCGAAAGAAAATTAGTTATCGTTCAGCACAGTAATGTGCTGCTTATTATGCACACTTCATTTTAGCGCCGCGAGTTTTCGCAGACTTGTGACGTCGCGTAACAATTGGAGGCGATTTTATGGCACATTGAAAAATTTTGCCGAATAGCGAAGAACCAATGAAAAACAATAGGCCACATTGAAAACAGTTCATTAGTAGCATTTTTTACGCAGTCAGGCGTACGTGGTAATTACGCCGTGGGTCACTTACGCGTCATTTGTTGCGTCGTTTTACGAGCAGGTGCTGTGAGCATGACCTAGAACATTTTGACCAATAATTAACAGGTAACGACCCATTTTCCGCGAGATCGGGCTATAGGTGGCAGCACCGTCGCCGCGTTTGTGTGGATAGGCGGTTGGCAGCGGGTATACAGATGTACTCAGCGGCGCTTCGCCGTAGGCGGTTTGAGTCGATTGTCGGCGAATAAAGCGCGTTGACTGCAGCCTAATGGTAATATATACGCCCTCCATCGCCACAAGAATGCACGAAATCGGCCTAACGTACCTATTACGTGTGACAGAAGTGCAATCTGCCAATAAATGGGGTACTGGCCCTCGGTCCCCTTCGTGTTTTGCACTGTGCTCGATGTTTTTTCTTGCTTTATTTGCACGTTTTTAACTTGTGTTAAGCCTATACCACAATACAAACAACGGTGCGTGACTGAGCCAATTAAGTATTTACTTCTTGCTCTAGCGGCTGCAAAGAAAGAGAGCCTGTATTTCTGCGGAATTCGATGAAGTAGAACTTTGTGCACTCTGCTTTTCTCTTTGCGTGAATTACTGCTGTAGAAATGCGTGGCTTCAGATCTTTTTTAACGCTAAACATCCTCTGCAGACGCTAGTTCATGCTTTGCGGTATCACAAGATAGTGTCGCTGAAGTTCTGCATTCTCACCTCGACATTTAGCACTATTCTTTTTCGTTTAGGATTACGCCAAATGCACTATGTGATGCGCTTGAACGAGAAAGTGGTACCCACATTGACATGATTTGGTGAATGAACGGTACGATGGTTAGACCTAGCGCCATACCGACAAGTACTGTACTCACTTATTAGAGCGCATACAAGTCTCGTAAGGCGAAATGCTTATGTATATCGTGTAGGCACGCGTACAAGCATTTGATACTACTCTAGCACAACGGCATAAGCTTTAATATGAGGACGTGCACGACGTACGCACACATGCGAACACGGTGTGCTAACAGACGAAGGAAGGGGCCATGCACACCACGGGTTTTCGTCCGCTCGCCGCTAGGTGCAGACTCTGCTCGATCTCGCGGCCAATACGGAAGGAAACAATGCGGGGTAGTTTAACGTTATAATCGCCCATATTTTTTCAAGGAAAATTTGAGCTAACACACTTTACGCAGCCTATTTGCTTGGAGGAACCGGAGGGGAGAAGTAAAGGGCCACTTCACCGCCCACCTGCCACCCAAGCTGGGAAAAGTAGAAGGGCAAGGAACGTCATTCAGAAAACTGCTTCCGAGGCGCGGAATCGAACCAGGGACCTCTTGCTCCGCAACGAGTGGCGCTAACCACTACGCCACGAAACGCAGATCCTCCATGTAGCTAACGGCGAGCGTTATATACACACCCTTTACCGCTGGACGGACTCAGAGATGACAGGCGCTTATAAGCGTTTCTTCATTACCAGCGAGATGGCGCTAGGAGCACGACGGGCGGATTTAAAAGTCGTCGGCGAGCTCGCTCGCTTCTCCTTATATTTGCGCAGGGAGAACCTTGCCCTTCCGCTGTCTGCTCGCGCGGTTTTCTCGTGGTGAGGGGAAGAGGGATGTTTCAAGCTTTCACCGTGATGTCCGCGCTCATGTTACGGCGCGTACGAATGTCACTCGAGCTCAGGGACGCCGCTAAACGAACAAACAGAAGATGAGCGCGAACTATCAAGTGTCACAGCTCGACACTTGAAGCGCGCTAGTTTCCTTCGCTGCTTCGGCCGCCTTTGCAACAGGAGCGCTGTTCAAACTGAGAGTATCCATTGGCGAGCCTCACTTCGTATAGCATTAGTTTCTTGCTATCGCATTCATTGCTTCGCCCTTGCGGCGAAACTGTGACTTTTCTTTATAAGTGAGAACTTAAGGTACTAGAGTCATAGCAGGTTCTTCATACTCATCGTATCTACAATGCAATACTAAGACTGGGACGTTTGCTGATGGAATGCTCAGATGATCAAGTTAAGTTTAGGTGTACTTTGTAAACTTCACGGTAATATTTACAAAATGTTATTAAACACTGCTGTGTCTGTTGTCGCGGTATAGGGCGGCCCAGCCTGCACAATCTGTTTGTGTAAATTCGTCATTGATTTAAATCAAACAGTTTTGAAAACAAGTAATCTGATCACTTCCATGAATATAAAAATCACCTTAAATCAAGTATATATATATATATATATATATATATATATATATATATATATATATATATATATATATATATATATATATATATATATATATATATATATATATATATATATATATATATATATATATATACACGGCGGACAGAGTGAGCGACGCCAGCCCCTCCCCCCCCCCCACTCGCGAACGAGTTGGTACGCCACTGGGAACTTGTCACTTTTCTTCATGATGTTCCGGAAGGCCAGAGCTTACAGGCTTGCCCAGGGAAGACCTGAAGAACTGCAGAATCTGCGCATTTAAATGGCCCCTCACCAGCCTCTGAAAAAACAAAAAGCGAGCGCAATATTCTCGCCTGGCGTTTCTCGTCTTTCTGGCGCACTTCGTGACGCAGGACAGAGATTCCCGTGACGTCTATATAGTACATATTCTCGATTGGTCCATAACCGCCTCGTGCGCTGGTATGGTGGCGCCACCGCTCGGCTCCCCTATTGAATAGTGAGGAGAAAGGCAGTTGCACCCTCTCCCAACCCCCCATAGGATCTCATGCATTTTGAATTAAGTTTGCGATTCCGTTGCGCAAAAACAAACTGGCGCCATCTCTCGACAATACCCCACACCGACGATGCAACACCTCTTCTTGCTTCCACCGATATGCATGCTCCAAGGTGACCCCTCTCTCCTCTTTTTTTTTTATTTCTTTCTGTGGCCGTGGGAGCGCAACGTTAATGTTGTGTTAAGACAAAAACGCGTGTCTTTTGTGCGTTTCTTAAGCAGGCATACAGTCGTAATATTCATTGTTGTTGTACTGTTTGGGGTGTTCAATAAAACAAGAATGTTGTTTTGTATTGCAACAGTTTTTATTTCATCTGTGTTAACAGATCACGCAAGCAACTTGGACGCATGCGCGTAAGAAACGTACGCAGTGCATCGCGCGCACGCATAAAAAAAACGGGCCTGTCATTTAAAAACAAATAATATAGAACGATTGACGTAACAAATGGCATGGTTGTCTAGTGGAGCAGCGCCGGAAGTGCAAATACCAAACTAGAATGAAAAATTCGCAGAAAAACGGCGAATAACGGGCGCTTTGCCCACGGCTTCTATGAGCCGCGTGCATCCACCTTTCGCCACCGTTTGCCGTTGGTGGCGCCACCAGTACAGCTCAAAGCAGCAGCGCACGAGGTGGATACGCGAGATATCAGATGTGAATTGTCGCCTGCGCTGCTTTTCCATGCAGCCGCCCATCCGTCTTCCTTGCCTCGCATGATTGTCGTGCGCGATCAACTGATTTCACTTCATTTTCTGTGTTTGCGACTGCGCAAACGGAGATAACAGCATGTAGCCGACAAGCGCGAAATCTTGATAGGGTCAACGCTTAGTGCTCACATGGTATAGGTGCTTTTAAGAAATAAGTCGTGAGGGGGAGATGTCATCTGTAGGAAGGGTAGCGAAGGCGAGGAGGAAACCACTCCCTCGTCTTTGAACGCGGGGTGGTGAGGGGCCCTTTAAAGGACACAGGCGCCGCATGGCTACTATACCTTTGCCATGACGACGTATGCACAGTCTATGTCGCCATTATGAATTCAACATTGGCATAGGAAGATATGACGAACATGAGTGACTGGTCATGACATGAAGAAGTCCCAGTTTCGCTGCAAGGGCGAAGCAATGAATGTGATAGCAACAATTGGAATGTCACACGAAGAACGGCAAGGATCTCTAAACTTGCTGCGCGCTGCTCAAAGGACGGGCGAAAAGAACGCACACAGGACGAGCGCGAACTAACAACTGTCACAACTCGACACTTGCAGCGCGCTGCTCAAACACAAAAGAGGGCGCAAAAGAAAGTCACAGTTTCACCGCAAGAACGAAGCAATGAATGCGATAGCAACAAATTGTAGTGTTACACGAAATGAGGGTGGCTGCTAGCTGTTTTGTCTCCGATATCGCGTAACTAGAAAACGATGGTGTAAGAAAATACGGCCGCTCCAGCGAGCGATGCTCTCCGCATAGTCATTCGCGTAGAGAGCGCAGAACGTAGAAGGGTATGCGTGCCGCCCACCCCGCTGTGATGGCTTTCGAGATAGCGCGCGCGCCAGCGATCGCGACCGCATCCTTAGATTCAAAGTTCAAAGTTGCTCCTCGCGCGACACTTGCCCCTCCCTCCTCGCGTCTTTTAAGGCTCGTTAAAGACGGGTGGGGCGTTTCCTGTCTGCTTCGACGGCAGGCCTCCCGAGCGGGGTGATGTTATCGCATGCACCCTCCGAGCGACGGAAATGGGCCGGCTCGTTTGAACTCTGCTTCGGCCGCGTTCGTCGCCCCCGATCGCGCGCTTTTACCAGCTGTATAGCATAAAATTCGCGGGGGGATCTTGTCAATTTAGACTTCATACCGGAACGACATAACGGCAACGGTGACGGCGAAAACCCGTCGAGACTATCCGTATAACTGCTATAAAAAAAAACGCGCAGGTATACACAGTACGAGCTCGAACTGACAATTGTCGCAGATGTTGCTTCAACTAGCCCGTACTTTGGCTCTTCTGGTCCGCAGCTCACTCCTTTCGCAAACGTGGCCGCTGCAGCGGGCAAAGTGACCTTCGTGCGGTCTATAGCTTCAACGCAAACTTTGCTGTGAAAGCACAGGACATACAAACCTCTCCTCTCAAGAGACCAGCGCTTGTGCACGGGCGACCACGTCCTGTATGTCAAAGTACAAGTCGGAGGCACACATCCCCACTCAGGCGAAACACTAGAGAGCTTTAGAATTGGGGACCCAAGGAGCTAGGGGAGCCAAGAAATTGGCGAGCCGCCAGGTGGCATGCCCACAACCCAAGCCACTCTTGGGCTCTTGCGCTCGCGTTGTCCTAAGACCCAAAATCGAAAACTAATGTGGGTCACCAGCGAGACGACCCGAACACTCTAAGCCAAAATCGAGTATTTTGGGAGTGTTTCCGCCACACAACAACAATCGTCATCCACCTCGCGTGCTTTCCTTGCGTTATCACCGTGGTCGCGGCACTTTCCGGTCACGAAACGGCGCGCGCGTTATCAGCGTGACATAGCATTCTTGACAGGAAAGTGACAAGAGCTGGGTTTTCAAGAAAGGAAACGCGAGCAAGCCAGATGACGATTATTGTTGTGTGGCAGAAATACTCCCCAAATACTCGATTTTGGCTTAGAGTGAACGCAGTGCGGGCAAATACGCAGCATGACCCGCGGCCCCGCATAATTTTACTTTCATCACGTGTGGCATCCTGTGCGTTTGACCAAAGCCACCTGCGTTTTATCCACCTCTCAAACGCTGCTGCTATACTCCGAACGCAAGAGCAGCCTACCCAACGCAGCTACTAGCGGGACGACGGCCTTTAAGCGCGCCCTTCGCGCCATATTGTGGCTGATGATGAACATGCTGAAGCACCTCTGAGCTCTGCGTACCTCCAGCAGTAAGTGGTGTATATAAATAGCTCGGCGTTAGTACGCTGCAGGAGGAATGGCGCGTGGCCGGCAGCGCGCTGCGGAGCGAGGGGTCGCTGGTTCGAATCCCCGGTCGTGCGCTTCGGAAAATTTTTCTGCATTATTTTCATTTGCCGTTTTCGTATAGATATACATAGATATATTATACGGGACATGACGGCGACGGCGAAAATCTACCGAGAGTGTCCATATATTTGCTATCACGATAGAACGCGAAAATCTTTACGTGTACGTCATGAAACCCTTTCCTTCAGTCACGTGTGGCACATACCCGTGTACCACGGGCCGCAGTATGCAGGTATGTGCCGCAGATAATTCGCAGTTTATATCTACCCAGGAACAGCGAGAACATACACTGGTAATTTAAGCGGGATAATGTCAAGAAAAGGCGGCATAGTCCGCGTTGATCCGACTAAGGCAAAGAATGAAAATCAGGATCCCAGCAGGAATCGAGCCCAGGCATTCTGCGTGGCAATAAAGTATTCTACCACAGAACCACACCAGGTCTTGAAACTGCTTTGGAAAAAGACCCTACGCTAGAGTCATGTCGCTGCAAGATAATTTGTGGTTGCAGTGCTGGCTATCTAATTTCAGAGCAAGGTAATAAACATTACTTATGCTACTTAGGTATTCCTTTGGCACATACGTCATGTCGGCTTATAGTCAACTTTGGTTCTATTGTTGGCTCCGCTTTTGTAACAGTCGAATGAACATTGCAGATGTAACTTCTATGACTCAACAAGCTACATTCACGCGTTGCTCGACCCCGGAGCAATACGCTAGCGAATGCTACGCATGACATCCACAACATCGCACCGTAGCGTCTGATGATGTCAACATCATGCATAGCATTCGTTAGTGTATTGCTCCGGAGTCAAGCAACGCGAAATGTGAATCGCACCCTAGCGTGCGCTTCGTTTCAATAAAACTGACGTCTGTGCACTAACATGAGCGCTGACGTTACGTCAGACCATAAGTTACCTTTTAAACGTCAGTGTAGCCGGCGTGCCTGGTAAGCGCGCTATGCGCACACAACTACTTCATTTACAAAAATTCGTGAATCCACCTCGTAACGCTTGACTCAAAGCCAAAAAAAAAATGCAGCATAGACAGCTACTCGCTGACAGCTTCGCATGAAACCGATTCCCACAATGCGTGAGATCTGCCGAATTTTTTAAATAACATGCCTGAAGTTCATTTATGTGTACATATTACTGATTCGTGTATTCCTTGGTGTTTCCTTTGTGTACCTTGTTTTGCAATTGTATCTTTGCTTTCGAATCATATAAGCTCTACAACTGGCTCCCTGGTAAACATTAAACTTGTAGACTCGTCAGGCTGCTCTTCAACAGCTTTTATATACAACTCCCCCCCCCCCCGTATGTCTTGTAAGAAGGGAAAATAAAATTATATAGAATTGAATCACATGTGAATAGAAGTTAATGAAAGGATTATGAGGCACGTCGTGCTAAACGGATCCAAAAATTTCAACCATCCTGAGGAAAATCAATGTATACGGGCCTTTATAACGTTTTCTCCTCAATCGAAAATGCGACCGTGGCGGCCCGTATCGAACCCGCGAACTTCGGGTCAGCAGCCGAGCATCACCACTGTACTACTGCGGCAGCCAGAGTGCCAGTGCGTAGAAGCAATGGTAATGCTTAGGCGACCGAAAGAGAACAACATGAAGTATAGGGTTGTCCGTAAAGTAAAGTTCGCAAGAATTTTTCATAATAAGAAACATGTTTATTGGCATTGACTAATGCATGTTTGGAAAGCTTAGTCTTTCCCCAATTTGCCGACAAAATCACCGTTGAGATCAATGCATTTTTGCATGCGGTGTACCATTTTTGCATGCGGTGTACCATGCGGTGTAGCACTCTCAGGACCCACCTTGCACAAACCTTGTCATACCGTGAATGGTCTGTGCAAATTTTGTCACTGCAGGTCTTGTTGACATCAGGGATCATCTCGCAGAGCTCCCGAACCGTCACCATCCGATTTTTTTTAGCATTGTTTCTTCCACTTTTGCAGTTGTTTCGTCCGAAACCGATGGCTGTCCTGAACGCTCTTCGCGATTGACATCGGTACGTCCGCCTTTGAATTCTCTGCACCATTTGCGCACGTGTTCAACGCTCATACGCTTTTCTCCGTAGACTTCACACAGTTGGGAATGAGCGTCCACCGGCGCAGTGTGTTTTGCACACAACAAGCGAATCGCAGAGCGTAATTCGCACCTGGCGGGAGAAACGAGTGGGAGCTGTATCTCTAAAGGCTGGTTCACACCGGCGACTAGCACCGGTCGCGCGACTAAGTTAGTCGCAAAGCGACTGGTCGCAAACGGTCGCAAATGGCCGTTTTGGTCGCAAAGCGACTGCTTTGGCTCAGTCGCTCGCTGCTCGATTTTTCAGTCGCGCGACTGCAGTCGCAAACCTCTGAACCAATCAGATGGGCAGGAACAGGACGTCAGCCTATTTTACGGGGCAACGGCAATGCGAGCTGTATACGAGCAGACGTGAATTCTATATGGCGACGGTTATAAGTCGCACGCAGGTGTGAACATCGGTCGCTTTGAGTCGCTTTTTGACTTCCAGTCGCAAACGGTCGCGCGACCATTGCTAGTCGCCGGTGTGAATGAGCCTTAACTGTCAAGCCAAGACTGAGCGCCGCAGACAGCTCGCCGGGGCTGGGACTGGGAGAGGGGGAAGCAAGCTGCACGCCAGAGACGCCGAATCCTACTCAGCAGCGTTCCTCGCGACTGCAGCTCCTTGGGGACCTTATTTTACGGACAAACCTGAACAATGCAAGCGACTGAAAATGTAAATGTAATTCGGTTATCGCTTCGTGAGAGGCTTTCGCCTGTGCATCGGTGCCGCAAGTTCGATTGCCAGAAGGCTTTCTATCCAAACGAACAAAAGAAGAGTGCAGAAATGTACTGCTTGCACAATGCAATAGATGTGGATAGTGCTTGTTCTTCTCTTAAATTGAACATCAATGCGCCGCCTTTATGCATGTACCTTCGATGGCGCATATGTTATTTTTTTTTATTGAAATGCTGAATAGGAAAGGTTGGTGCCTTTATGGCGGCACCACCCACCCTAAAGGCGGGGGGTGCCGCCCGTGATCTAGTGGTTATGGCGCTCGAATGCTGACCCGCAGGTCGCGTGATCGAATCCCGGCCGCGGCGGCCGCATTTTCGATGGAGGTGAAAATGCCCGAGGTCCGTGTACTTATAGATTTACCTGCACGTTAAAGAACCCCAGGTGGTCGAAATTTCCGGAGCCCCCCGCTACGGTGTCTATCATAATCATATCGTGGTTTTGGGACGTTAAACCCCATCAATTACTATTACTATATGGCGGCATCGGCTACTCCTTGTCACTTAGCAGACGAAATATAAACATTAAAAAAATGTGGGCCGCTTGCACTGCTAGTGCAAGGCTGGGCTAACAACGGAGCTTGTGACCGACCTAAGTTATTAGCAAGGTCTTAATTAGCACGGTTCTAATTATAATGGTGTTAATTAGCACGTTCCTAATGAGGAACGTCCAAATTAGCATGGTTTTAGCTAGTACAGTCCTAATTAGCAAGGTCTTCTCTTTCTCTCTCTCTCTCTGATTCTTTCTCTCCTTCCTCTTATGTTTATCTGTTCTGTGCTTCTCTTTTGTTTTCTTCAAGGACGCACGCATTGAAGAAACGCCTGCGTTACACATCATCGTGTCAACCTTAAATGTGTGTGCTGGCCACAGGCCTTATTATCCGCTAGATTACCAGGTGATACAGAAAAATGTACTATAACTATCCTCATTTTTCGAATGTACGTCGCTAAGAGCGAACTGTCTTTACGATCCTAAGATGAAGAAGAGTACGAGTGATTGTGCTGCGCGCGCTAGGCGCAGCTTTGTTTTCTGGCCACGCGAACCGGAGGAACGAAAAGCTGAAACAGCTCTGCTGCTAAAAATAATTATAAAAATCATACAGCAGAGCACAAGATGTACGAACACAGTACAATCCAGCGGCACACGGGTCACAAATAGCCGGACACGAGTTAAGGTAGGAAAAGAGGTTCATATGCACACGTCCAAAGTCAGATACATCACCTACTGAACTCTTAATTAAAAGTTTGCATCCTTTCGGTCATATCTTTATCCCAAGCGATAACCATCATCGGTCTTCTTACGTTTACTTTATAGGAAACTCTGCACTTGCTACTTTACTGTCAAACAGTGGCGTAGCAAGGTGGATGGTTAGGGGTCTTGAAACCCCACCCCCCGAAATTTTTGCATTTTGTATGTGTGTATATGTGAGCACACTTATAAACACACTCACGAGAATACATAACGGGGATTGGAACCCTCTCCCGAAAACAAGAAGAACTTATCGCTGCGCCTCTACTGTCAAAGAGGCTATATCATGTTAAACGAGTGCAGGCCATTTGTTATCTGGAAGTGCCGGGAGTGCTGCTTTGAAGAAAGCAAAGACAGTCTAAATGATAACAAGCTAAATGACAATCTAAGCTCAAATCAGGATTGTGGATATTTTTTAGTATGTGAAGTGGACGTTTCCTCTGCAAGTGATCTTCTTTATCTCGCTATTCCATTATGCTAAGTCCTGTTAGACATATATTGCTGTGGAGCGATACACTAAAGAGTACACCTCGGCTAGCTACTCCACTTCTTTGTTATGCCGCGAAAAATAAAATCCTGTGAATATAGTTATCCTTATATAATTAAGTGAAATGGAAGAAAAGAAATAACACTAACCTAATGGAGCGGTGGGTTTTCTGACGAGAGTTATTTCTTCTTGTAATACTGCTCTGAAGCAATGACATCGGCAACAAGAGCAATTGCAAAGACTGGGTAGTTCTCAGAGTAGGAACACAACAGGATGTTTTAGCAGCGCTGGTAATACCGAAGGAGGTTATACTAATCTTTAATACAATCGGCTTGGTAATAGCGTACCGTTTACGCTACGGCACTGCAGCTCCCTTTTAGCCTATAAATTACCTCGACCAGAAAACATTTTAGCTGCGGGGATCGCTCGATGCGTACGGTAAAGTGATGAGACGATGATAGTTGCTAATACAGGTTATACACACTAATATAGGCGATTTTACGTAAAACACATGGCGACGCCATCTTGCGCTGTTAGACGAATGTTTTCTTATTTTTTTACATCTCGACATGAATGTCGCATGCCCCAACCCAAACATTTTCATGCGCACGCGTCTACCGTAGCACTGTCCATGTTGTTGTTAAAGAAACAAAATGTGATGGTTAACAGCCCAATATGGCGGCACCGAAACCCATCCGTAAAATAGTCTATAGCTACGTGCTGACCACGACGATAGCGTATGGCCGTACTTACCGTGTGCGGTAAGCCAGCGCCGCTAAAGCAGCGTATTCGAAATGCGGTATTAGCGCGCGGCGTAAAACTTGACCGGTTTTCGACAAAATTCATGAGGAACGGGTTTGCCGTTTGTGGAAACGGGCCTTGAAAATTTTCCGCTCGGCCTTCCTTCTGCGGAAAGATGTGCGAGGCTATATCATCCGACGAGAGACGTTCATTTGTCGTCATAGAGCACAGATTAGTGCTATGTGGGTCACCGAGCAAGCTTTCTCCCTCCTTTCTTCTATCACTGAGGTCAGCCAGGATAACGTCTGACTTTGCGTTCATGGCCACAAGATAGGCGGCAGAGTCCCCAAAAGTTTCCGATCATTTTGCACCCTCCCAAAATAACAGTGAAGCGTTTTGCCAAGAAGGTTGAGAAGGAACATAGATAGATAGATAGATAGATAGATAGATAGATAGATAGATAGATAGATAGATAGATAGATAGATAGATAGATAGATAGATAGATAGATAGATAGATAGATAGATAGATAGATAGATAGATAATGCTGGTGCTAGTCGCCGCTGCAACTAGCACCACCATGCTGTTAATTAGAGTTGAGGCTTGGGCAAGTTTGGTACCAGCCACTTTTACTGCTTATGACGTGAACCAGGGGCGTAGCCAGAAATTTTTTTTCGGGGGGGGGGGGGGAGGCGGGTTCAACCATACTTTATGTATGTTCGCGCGTGCGTTTGTATGTGTGCGTGTATAAGCAAGACTGAAAATTTTCGGGGGGGGGGGGTTGAACCCCCCCCTCCTGGCTCGCCCCTGACGTGAACGTTTGTACAAATGGATCGACTTTGCACCCAACATGCTTGATACCATCCAGCCAGCTCCTGAATAACAAAAGGGTGGTAAGCTGGACCAGTTGGCGATGGCTCAGCGCCTGTTTGTCTCTCCTTCTCGGGTGTTTTGTCCTTGTGTTGTGCTGTTCCGCAGTGATCCCGAATAACGCTCTGTAGTCGCTTGGGTAAAATGTAAATTTTAAGGCGATTGCCTTAGATGCCTCATCAAACGCGAAAATTGAGCGTCGGCGCCGTCGGCGTCAATACGAGTGACGCAAAAAAATTATCACGCTTTATCGAATTATCACGAGCTGACGTCACCATACGACTTCATCATGACATCGCAGATCTCCAAAATTTGTGATGTCGTCATGGCGTGACGTCAGGTGATGACTTCATCACATGAGATTGTCGCTTGGTCAAAGGTGGGCCGATCACGGAGGCAGTGCAACATCTGGTGAGGTGGAGAAAGCTTGCAATGCCTCCCATCCTGGAGACCGTTCAAAACCGCGCTGGGTGCAAAGATCACTCGGAGGGGAGGCGGGGGAGGATTAATACATGGACTGAGAAGAAAAAGAAGTTGGCTTTTGCCTTAGAGCGAATGCTCTAAGGCGAATGCATGAGGCGAATGCATGAGGGACCCTGTGACTTCTTGCAGTCGGTGTTCAAAAGTGTTATAGGGCGATCCGCCTGAATAGAAAGCAGTCTTTCTCGTTCGTCTCTTTTAGGAATGAGCACGAGATGGGCGATGCGAAAAGAAGGCTGCATAAATTTTACTTCACATGCTTGTGTGATCATTGCAAGTGAGAAATGGGCGATTTGACATTGAAAAAACTTCATCGAATCCAGCTCTCGGACCGTCAGGCCCCGGTGCCTCAACCATTGTCAACGCATCAATGGAGATCTGTGAAGGTCCGGTACATTATGTTTAAAAAAAATAGCTACATGGATGCCTCTAAAACCAAGTACGAAGGCATTCTATTTCGAACTTCACTGCAATACCGTACCAGTCAAAACGTGGCTGGCGGGAAATTGCACAATCGTGCCACTGAACGTGCACTTATTGAGTGCTGGGATCAGATATTCTTTTGGGGGTGTGCTTCTCGATAATGATATTTCGATAAGATTGTGAAAAGGAGAGGCCGGACGCTATTGCGGACGGTCGGTCAGCCTGAGCTACTGCCCCAGCCCAAATATGACTGCCGCCTAAGACTGCCGCCTTAAGAATGTGAAAATGCGCTCAGCATCAGTACTTCACCCCTCAATCACGGCCTGCTAGCTCAGTCGGTTAGAGCGTCGTGCTAATAACGCGAAGGTCGTAGGTTCGATCCCTGCGCAGGCCAAATTTTTGCTCGTTTTTTTTTCCTTTTTTTCCCTTTCCCTCTGCCGCATTGTCTAAGGCGAAGCGCACAACAGGGTCTGGCCTAGCAGCAGCAAAGAAACACCAACTTGTTGAACTGTCGCTGTGGTGCAAGCTTGTACGTTTGAGTGGGCAGTTGCTAAAGTAAATGATTGACTAGCAGGCCGGATTGGTGCGTTTTCAAGCACTGTGCATGTGCTCCTGCTTAGCTTTTGCCACGAAAGGCACAAGAAAATGCCTTGCGGCACGAAAAAAAATGTCCGCATCTCGACTATTAGCCCACCATGTACCAAGCGACTTGGAGAAGGAGCCAGGGAAGTTTGCAAAAAAAAAAAAAATCGGCAGATCCCACGCGTTGTGGGAATCGATTTCATGCGAAGCAGTCAGTGAGTACTTCTGTGCTGTACTTTATGGCTTTGAGCCAAGCGTTACGAGGTGGATCGACGTGTTTTTGTAATTGTAGTAGTTGTGTGCACATCGTGGCCTTACCAGGCACGTCGACAACACTGGCGTTTAAAGAGTAACTTATGGTACGACGTAACGTCAGGCCTCACGTTAGAGTACATACGTCAGTATTATCGAAACTAAGTGCACCGTATGGTGCAATCATGTGAATATCACACGTAACTTTCGTTAATGCATTCCACCAGGGTCGAGCAATTCTTCAATAAAGCTTGCTGAATCATAGGAATAAAAAATTAATGTTTATTGGACTGCCATAAAAGCGGAGCCAACACTGGAACCACAGACGTTAATCTGATACAACGCCTGTATTGTAGGATTACATATGTAGTGTTTATTGCTTTCTTGTAAAATTAGATAGCCAGCACCACAACCACAATTGACGTTGCACCGACATTACGCCTGCATAGGTTGCTTTGACGAACCTGATTATAGACCTGGCGTGGCTCTGTGGTAGAATACCCGATTGCCATACAGAGTCACGTGACTCTTGCTGGGATCCTAATTTTTATTCTTTTCATTCGTCGGGTCAACGCTGCCGATGTCGATTTTTCTTAACGCTCTCGCATTTAAATTACCAATGTCTGTTCTCGCCGTTCATGGGTTGAAGAAACTGTCAATAACCTGTGGCGCATACCCGTACACCGCGGCCCGTGGTAAATGAGTATGTGCCACACATGTCTGGAGGAAAGGATTTGACGACGTACGCGACAGGATTTTCACGTTATTCGTGTCATGACCCGACAGTCATATTCGTCAAATACTCTTACCCTCCCATGCCAATTTTGGTCTACACCAAGGCGACCATGAGAGCACCCTGACGTAGGCGGATAGATAGATAGATAGATAGATAGATAGATAGATAGATAGATAGATAGATAGATAGATAGATAGATAGATAGATAGATAGATAGATAGATAGATAGATAGATAGATAGATAGATAGATACGCTCAAAGTGCCAAAGGTTCACTGAGAAATTCTTCGCAATTAAAAAATAAGTACGGCAGTTCCCACGCACCATGGGAATCAATGCAATGCGAAGCAGGCAGCGAGTAGCAGCTTTGCCGGATTTTTTGGTTTGAGTCAAACGTTACCAGGTGGATGACTTTTGGTAAATTTAGTGGCTGCGCGGATATCGCGGGCTTGCCAGGCACGTCGATACACTTGCGTGTAAGGGGTAGCTCACTGTGCGACGTACCGTCGGTATTGCCGTTAAAGCGATATCAGTTTTATCGCAACGAAGTGCACGCTACGCTGCGCTGTGATGACGTGCATATCATAAGTATAGGTCGCCAGCGCATTCGACCAACGCTCGACGCATGCGGTGAATTCGAGCGCTGGCGTGCCATGCAGAATGCCTGGGTTTGATCGCGGCTCGGGCCGTGATTTTAGATGCGAAGTATCTTAAGGTCGAGTTCAATCTGGTGGTGGTGTGCGGCGTGACCACCCTTACTGCGCATGCGCATACCCTCTCCACACACTTCCTATCCACTCACCCTCTCCCCTTCCCCTCTCCACTTTCCATCTCCACTTACCCTCTCCCCCTCCCCCTCTCCACTTACCCTCTCCCCTCCCCCTTTCCATTCTTCCTCTGAAACGCGGGCTAGACATGCCGAAATTCTCTCCTGCACAACGCCGCGATGAGCTCGAGCGCATGCGCGTCCCCTCCCCTTCTCTCTCCTCTCCTACGCTGCCCTTCTCTCGCCCGCCTGTCGACCGCGTTCCCCGCTCGCCCTGTGAGAATTAACGGCCAGGCTAGATGGAAGATACGACGCGCGTAGCGTCCCTCTTCGCGTTCCACGACGCGAGGTCGGTAGCATGCCCAACGAACGCCAACGGAACGCGATCGTGCAAGTGCTCCGGCTTCGCATCGCCTCATGGTCCCCTACGGACAACGCCGTCCACGCCTGCAAGGTTGCACACTATGCCTGGTGACACGCTATGCTTGTGCATGGTTGCACACTATAGGCACCGTACACTGACCAGAGGGAGCTGCGTTGCTCGCACTGGCCCGTCCCAAGTTCGCTGGCATTGGCCGTTAGGGGCACGCAGAAAACAGACGCGCGAACGCGTCCCCCGTGTATCCCGGCCGCAGCCCGCCCACTCATTCAGAGAGGGAGACGCGCACATCGCGTTCCATTTTGAGCAACCCCGTCTCATTATTGCGTTTTTTATCCGCTAGGTTATGCGTTCTGGCGCTGCAGTCGCACTGAAAAACTCGACTGTACGGTGCCTATACCTAGTGAAGTCGCCACGAGACGGCGACTTTACTAGATGACGCAGCTCGCTGCTCCATTCTCGCTCTTTTTTTAGAGTGTGCGACGAGCTCTTTAAAGTTATCGGGTTAAAAGTGCGCCCGTGGGCTCTTTGCACCATCTCGCGGTTGTTAGTCAAGCCACGCTGAAGAACCTCCGAGATGTGCGTACCACCAACGATAAATGGTGTATATAAGTGGCTTGCCGTTAGTATGCCAGAGGATGTACGCGTGCTGGCCGAGCGGCTAAAAGCATCGCCCCAGGGAACGAGGGAACGAGGAGTCGCTGGTTCGAATCCTCGCGGTCCCTCTCGTACAGAAGATTTTCTATTTATTTGCATCTCCCTCGAAATTTCGCTCACTGGCAACGCTGATTTTTCACTCACAACCAAAGACGCCGACACCAGAGTTTCTTCGAAACGAGCTCTGTAACGCTATCGCATTAAAACGTTCCTAGCCTAAGCAGTCAGGACTACCTAGAGAGCCTTCCGACAACAGAGCGAGAAGGGTGGGGAACAATGGCCAGTGGCGGGTGCCAGTCGTGGCGTTGTGTGCGCCTCGCAAATATGTGCCACCTCTGCGGCGTGTGCTACACAGATTCGCTGGTCATGCACGCACCTTCACAATGGCTCAAGGATTTCGGTTCGCTAGCTGGATAATTTTGTTCGACGAGTCCGGCCAACGGTGGTAGAATACTGTGGTCAGACCCACCAGGGCAGTGACCATACGTGGCCAAACTGAATCATGCCTACTTTACAATGACAAATTATATATACCTCACGGACACCTGCGGTGCAGAACATACGAAAGATCATTATGGTGGCTCGACAGACGATAGAAACTTCTGCCACGTCAGACTGTAGCAACCTTTGCTCTTGTGTTTGCTAGTCTACTGTAAGCCAGCTTCAGTTAGTAACTTTCCTATTTATCCCTGCTTTATTATCAAATTTTGTACAATTCGATCATTAATGTACTCCCTCCCTTTGCTAGCCTGCGTGGGAACCACCATAGTTCACGCCGTGTGTTCCCAGTTTAGAACAATCGCGCAGCGCAGGTGAGGAGTTTCGCTTGCGCCAAAATTAAACACGTGAGCGAAATTCCTGCACATTGAGTCACTAGGTCTTCTCTTGAAGCCATGATCTTTGCATGAAAAGAATGACAGAGTGCACTCGTAGCTCGGGTAATCTTATGTTATCGACGTAATACAAGTGAAACAAAAAATGAATCGATCAATATGTCTTCAGGAACCCTCGCCGCGATCCCTTGGCTCAGGGCGACGGGAGGAGCTCCTGGCAGAAGTGCGGTCTGACGCTCCTCACGGAGCCCAGCAAGAGCACGGCGTTGGGTCGCCGGCTCAGCACCAGGAACAGAAAGGGCCGGTCCACCGTGAACTTCTCGTGTTCCGGCGTCGGCGGCATGGCGGCGGAGCGACTGACGCGTCCTTTCCAGCTGGTGCGGTAGGCCGCCGCGTGCCTGGCGACGGACACGAACGCGCCCTCGCATCCGCACATGCCTGAGAGGTCCGCGGCGTCTCTGCGAAAGAGCGCGTCCACGCCCATCGACGACAGCGCCGCGGCAAGATCCATCGTGTCGCGCACGTGCAGCTTTGGCAGCGCCAGGTCGACGTCCGTGCGTCGTCTCATATGGCGCAGACACTGCGCCAGGTTGGCCGCCGTCATGCGGGCCTCGAGTGTGGCGAGACCGTCTCGCCTCTGCGGCAGAAACACGACGAGGTACCGCGCGCCCGACTTGTAAGGCAGCTCGAGAGCCGTGGCCTCGAGCTCGGCGCTGTCGGCCATGCGAAAGTTTCCCGTCTGGTGCATCATGATGACCGCTTGCGGTTTCCAGCCTTCGGTCGGCTGCCCTTCGGCCGCTTCATCGGCGGAAGGTTCGTAGAAGAAGCCCTCGCCGACATGGATTGGGTCGAAGCGGCGTCGCCAACGACCCTTTATCCCGACGGCGCTGAGCAGCACGAGCGACGTGTTCTCGTCCACCGTGCCCCGCGGAAGAGCCTCGAAGGTGGCGCTCTTCCCCAGAAGCGGGACGGCCTCTTTCAGCTGCGTCTCGATCTTCCAGCGCTGGTGCACCGAGTCGTTGATGAAGTCGTGGCTCCGGCTACGAAGACGCCGGCTGCCGTGTGCTCGCTTGTGGCGGCGGTTATCGCTGCCGCTTCCAGCGCCGGTGCTCTGTGACGTGGACGCCGCCGAATCTTCGGCCACCGGCCTCAGGTGGCGTGTCTGGAAGTCCTCCTTGAGCGTCACCCGGCGGTCTCTGTGCAGGCAGCAGTCGTACTGGATTGTGAAGCCGGCCTTCTGGTAGTGGTCGTGACAGCCGTCCGGCAGCAGACGCTTGTCTCGGTGTTCGAAGTAGTGGACCACCTGGTGGACAGGAAAAAGAAGAGCACTTTGGCACGCTGGCACCGTTGCAAAAGAACGACACGATATACAGAATTTAAGGAGTCCTTCCCCTATTGTAAATAATGATGGCAAGCGAAGCTTGACGTGTGCGTGCCTGACCATTTATTTCTTTCTTGGTTTCTTTATTTCTAGCATTGTTTATTTCTGCCTTTCTTTCTGTCTCTGGCGGAAGCGAAACAGCGCTGATTGGTTGCGGGCGTGGCGTGAGGGCGCGCCCACGCCGTTATCATTGGGCTTGATCACGTTCCAACGCGAATATAGTGCGTTCATATTCAGGCAATGATGAAATGCGGCAACGTGAAACGACAAGTGATCAGATTGCCATATCAAACAGCCGATCGCCTACAAGCCCACGATAGAGAGATAATTATTGGAAAACGGGCCATTGTTATGACTGACAGTCGGTGGCGGCGCGCTGACCATGAGAATGGACAGGCGATGCGTTCTCACACTGCTAGAACACCTGCATCCATCCTAGAAACGGAATTCCCGGGACAGGAAGCGACCGACTATGGGAAGAATCTCGACCTAACAGAGGGACGTCCAAGTTGGTGACGTTTCCACAATGGGCCACCTGGACTTAGATTGGTGTGCTGCCGGGACGACCTGACCTGTATGTTTTGACGGGAGTCGCCGCAGACCCCTTCTTGCCCTTGTAGGAAGAGGCAGATGGACATGGCCGAGTAACTTACTTCCCGACTAGCCCCACAAGCGTGTCGTTGACCGCCGGACGTTTGTTGCTTCAGGAGTGCAACGACCCCTCAGCAACAGTGAAATGGGCTGTGCCATGGTAGGTGTTGTCGTGTGTGTGATTGGTGGTCATCTAGAAGGAGGAGCCAGCCTGAGGGGTTAAAACGACGGTGCTAAGTGAGAAAAGGGGGCTCTGAGCCCTCGGTAACAGGCTCATACACTTCGCTGGTCGCGGAACTCTTACCTTGTCACTATGTAATTGAGTATACAAAAAGTGCCAGTAAACATGCTTGTTACCGTTTTCTCAACTTGCTAGCATCAGTTCCTCAACCCGGAGGCTCGACTACGCTACCAAACGGAGTCCGGGTACGACGCTGCCCTATCGTAGCAACAACCTGGTTGCCGAGGAGGATCGGATCTAAATATACCGGTCGCAACAGCATACCAACGCGCATGCGACCTATGCACCTTCGATGGCCGCTTTTCTCTGCCCCCGAATATTTCGAGTACGACAACGCCGCCACCCAAAATCTGTGACCCATAACAAACTTCGCTTGAAAAAGGCCAAACAACGTTGTGTGTTTTTCCCGTATCCGCGCAACACTGGGCGCTAACTGCTACGAGAACTTACCTGTTCTGCTTTTTCTTGTCCATCGACGCCTGCTTCTACGGGCCACTGGAAGAGGCGCGAAATCTGCGCAGCCGTCTCCCCGCGTGCGCCTGCCTGCATCAGCTGCAAAGTGCTGGCGATCAGGTACGGCGAGAAGACCACATTTTCTGGATGGTGATGAGCATGCTGCGCGTCGCTTGCTGGCGTTGCGGGATGCGACTGCCGCGCGCGGTACAAGTTGATGCCGAACTGCAAGATGGCGTTGCTCAGCTCAGCGACGGCCTTTTGCCGGGAGGAGCTCTTGCTGGATGGCCTGCGGAGAGCAGCACATGTCATTAGAAGCTGATATGATGTACGCAGAAGAAGATCCTCGCGATTAACCTGTTGCCCAATAACAACACTTCCAACCTATCACGATGTACTAAAATAATACAATGTGCATACTGTGCCGTCGAACAACTGGTGGAAGATATTTCGTGGCGTCAGCTTATTGATGTGCAAACCATTTCTTCCGAAGCGTTAATCAGGCACCGTCATACGCCAGCGCGCCCATTTTCCTTCTGCGTCGCGCACTGAAAGCTACTTGCGAATAGGTCGCCTTGTCAGAAACGCACTGTGTAATCGCTGATCGGCCCTGACCCGCAGCGGCTTGAAAAAGCTAATTAACACGACTGTTAAATGTACAAAAAGTGAAAAACTGTCTGCAAACACTTCAGATGCTTATTCGGCAGCTTCAGAGCTGTCCAATACAGGAAACTGTTCACAACCAGTTTTGATCTAAGAGCGTTGAGATATCGCGATTTAGACAACGACAGTAGCTACTCAGATGGAAAAGTGTTGCACAAACCATTTAATATCGTCATGGTGCTCCTCATCAGCTGATCGCAGATCGCGGCCGCTGTTTGCTATCTAGGGTAGTCGATGACCTCCTGCAATCCTGCTCGACCCACCACAAGTTTACTACAGCGTAGCACTCACAAACGAACGGCCTCACCGAACGCTTGAACCGTGCCCTGACGGATATGCTTGCCATGTACATAAGTCTCTGAGGACCATCGAGATTGGGACATCAATCTGCCTTTTGTAACCTCCGCATACAACTCTTCGCGTCACGACACAGCTGGATTTTCACCTTTTAGGGGCGAAGCTCCTTATGTCGTGGGTCTGTCCATCCTCCGTTTGTAGGTTTGTTTGTAGTAGCCACCCCTAGTTCGCGAGAAGCGCGCGTTCTGGTATGCAGTAGAAGAAGAAGACGACGTTGACGAGTGAGACTCTCGTGCGTTTTCGCCTGTGTGGCATTCTTTCTTCTTTACTACGTCTCGTGTTTTCAACGACACCCGAAGACAACATTTCAGAAGTAATGCGCCATGAGGCTCCCTCTTGGCACGCTTTCTCTTTAGCTCGGAGTCGCCAGATGGAAGACAAGGCTGCGAAACGGAGGGCACGGAAGGCGGCGGCAGCGCGCGCTCGCAGACAGAATCCTGAGGTTAGAGCCCACGAGGCCGAAACTGCACGTCGACGCCGCGAAGCAGATTCCGCCGTTCGAGTCCGCGAAGCCGAAGCTGCTCGACAAGCTGCACGGCTGCGGCGAGAAGACCCCGCCGTCCGAGCCCGCGAGGCCGAAGCTGCTCGACAAGCTGCACGGCTGCGGCGCGAAGACCCCGCCGTTCGAGCCCGCGAGGCCGAAGCTGCACGGCTGCGGCCCAATATGCTCTCACGTGCACGTCCTTTGATCATATGAAACCAACGACCATCCGAGGGACGTGTATAGACCTGGTATTTTCTAATTTCCAGTGCAACCCGTACAAGAACCGCTGTCCCTTCACTTCACGGACCATAAAGCCGTGATAATGAAGGGATAACGCAAGCCAAACATCATCTAATTAAGAAAAATACAAGTTTGATGTTTATAATATACACACAGTGTTTCTCACTCTTCATATGATGATTGATGGGGCGTTACACATAACATTCACGGTTTACCGATGATTCTCTCCGGAGCTTCGCTCCACTCATCATCATTCACCACGTGGATATGCTGTGATTTTTTACCTATTGTTTGGCTATGACACACCGTTACCCATAGACACCACGCTCCATTCTGACGCCGACTCATCGACCGCTTATGCTTGTGACGCACTGGCCCGTGCTGCCATCGTCCGCCACGTCGTCCGGGATCGCTTATATGCCTCGCAGGTTAATCATAAGTGTGGTTACGATCGCCGACACCACGACGTGCATTGCTCTCTGGCCTTCGCTGGCCCTCTCGTCTCGGTGTGCTTTGTGCCAATGTGTTGTAAAGGCGCGTCTCTACGCCTTGTTTCTTAAAACTCCTGTAATTATGTAAATAAAACGCGTCTTCTACTTGTACGTAGGAAGCGTCACAAGATCCCTTCTTCGCCGGAGCCTGGGTGTCAGCCTCGCACCTCTTCGGTCACATCAAGTTCATGTCTTGCGAATTAAACCATACCGCTCTCGCCCCGAGAACTGATGGCACCGGGTCGGTGCTTCTGCCACTGGCAGGTAATGTCACGGGCGGAGATGGCAGAGAATGATGACGACGAAATGTTAAGCGGAACGCGCTTGGACTGTGGCAGCATTGTACGCCTTTGCTGTTAAATATACCCTGTGTACATAGTTTCTTTCCCGTAACAACATTAAGGCGAAAGCCTTAAATGTCTCATGAGTCAACCGTTATTGCACAACGCGAAGTGAACTAGGACAGACGAGAGGACATAACACAGCACCTGTGTTGTGTCCCCTCATCTGTCCTCGTTTATTTCGCGCTGTGAAATAATTTGGATGCTAAATCAACTAGCCCAAGCTACCGTTGTATCATGAGTCAAGCGATTCTGCGAGACCTGAGGATACTTTTGCGAAATTCGCTGAGAGAGACCTGGCGATACATCGCGAGACCTGGGCGCAATGTCGCATGACGTTATCACGACGTCAATGATTGTCCAAATTACTGCCGTCATCTGATGACGTCATAACATGAAGTCGTGGCTTCGTCAAAGGTGGGCTGATCCCCGAGGTAGTGCAACCACGGGTGAGGTGCATAAAGCTTCAGGGTAAATAGGTAGGGAGGATGCAATTGACTGAGAATGCCAAGTATTTTAATGAGCCTCGCGAGAGCATACGCTTTCGCCTCTTCTCGCCTGGGCGTTGGCTAAAGATAACATCGTTTTGCTGTCAACATAAGCGCATGAGGCTTACGCTGAACGCAGAAAACTGAAAAAGTGTAGAAATACGTCCTCGTATACTGCTGCCATCGATAATTGTTTTAAATATTCTTTAAACGGTACGGCAGCATGATGACAGTGAAGGCGGGGACGTGATGGCGACTGCATGACAAACGAATCAATTAGTCGCTGTTATGGTACGATTACGAAACGACAATGTGACGACGGCATGACAATCTAGGGCTCGGCGCTTTCTATTTGCTCCAAAAGGAGCCTCTGCTCCAAAAGGAGGCCACGGCAAACTGCTCCCGACCATTTCTCTTTAACTAAATGCAGATTATGGAGGGTTAATGTTTAAGAAAGCGTGAGGTGGAGGTAGAAGAATTGAAGCAGCAGAAGAGGGCCACACGAATTATTCAGGGTCTCAGCCTGTTTACCTGCTTTTCTCGCGGCTGTTGGTGACGTTGCCCTCATGCCCGTGACGCTCGTCCAGGGGCCACGACGGACTGTGGATGCTGGTGACGTGGGTCATGGAGAACTGGGTGCTGGAAGTAGGCAGATGCAGCGATGACTCGGGGCTCATGGCGGCAGAGGCCGCGGTGCATAACGGGAAGTAGACAGTGGGGATCAATTCGACGAGCTGCTGCCGAGCTGCCTCCTCGAAGCACCCTGAAACGCAATCTTCTCGATCGCGTGTCGCGCAGCGGAGCCTTGGCGCGAGCACCAGCTCGAGGAGAAGAAAAGAAGATGATGGCCTTTGACGCCACAATGGTTTATTGCTTTGTTAAAGACCACATTTGTCCTTGATTAAAATATTAATGAGTTATTTTGTAGACTCTTTATTTCTAAAAGTACTCAAACTATTAAAGAAATGTAATTTCCGAAACGAGGTACCGTCCGTTTCACGACCGATCCCCCGAGGTGAGTTGTGACAGCGTTGCATGCTTGCTTGATCCCTTAATTTTGGCTCTCACCCACTACAGGGGAATGGCCATGAAACGGCGGTTAATATAACGGTGGAAATTTAGAATTTAGACGAAGGAAAAGGAATTCATCGGTCGTCTAGGGCGTATAGAAAAATTGAAGAATGATTAGCTTATATTCCAATAAAAATAAGAATAGGGTGATTCCACGAGAGATCGAACATGCCTGTCCGGTCGCAATTTTTGTTTTGCCTGGGTTTTTTATATGTTATGCGGGCACATTCAAAGTGCACGGAACCGAAAATTTTATTTCCAAGAAACACTCCCAGCGCGCCAAAAAAATATTTGAAGGTGGCGGCGCGGGCCTCCTGTTTTTGCTCACTGCAATGTTTTCGGATTTCACGGCCGAATTTAGCGCGAACTATAAATGATGTGTCGAAAATTTTTGTTGCTGGTTTTAATACGCATTACTGTGAATTACATCCATGCTTTTTTTATGCTGTCCTCGAAAAGAAGAAAATGTGAAAAAATGGCAAACACGGCCGAAATCAAAAAAGGGTCCTAAGTTTGAGGCGCCTTGGCGCGTTTGCTATTGCCAACAGAAACTTGAAAACAATGGCAAATATAGAAAAGAGCCTTTGCAACATTTATACGGAAGATCATTTTCCTACAAGCAGCGCAAAAAAAGAAAAAGAATAGTTAAAGAAGCGAGTTTTTTCAAAAAAGTACATTTTCAAAAAATAAAATAAAAAAAACTCCGGTCTCAATTTTGACGACAATTTTTTATCGAAGAGCGCTTATGTCAGTGAACACACGGTTTTAATATCATATGTCCTCATTTGCTTTGTTTACGAGATATAACTGGCCAAAATGACCCTTGCAGTGTGTGCTCACTTCAGTGCGACTGATGGTTGTTATCAGCTTGCATTGTGCGTAAATCTCAGTTTTAATTATTCTGCTGCAGCAAAATCTTGCTCTGGTGGCTTTTCGTCAAGAAAAATGTGTTCTCAGGTTTTATTTGCTTCTAGCGTGTGCGAAAGTGGGCTGCTGCCGCCTTCTAAAGGGTGATTCCACGAGAGATCGAACATGCCTGTCCGGTTGATATTTTTGTTTTGCCTGGGTTTTTTATATGTTATGAGGGCACATTCAAAGTGCACGGAACTGAAAATTTTATTTTCAAGAAACGCTCCCAGCGTGCCACAAAATATTTGAAGGTGGCGGCGCCGACCTCCTGTTTTTGTTCAGTGCAATGTTTTCGGATTTCACGGCCGAATTTAACGCGAACTATAAATTATGTGTCGAAAATTTTTTTGTTGGTTTTAATACGCATTACTTTGTCCATGCTTTTTTATGCCGGCCTCAAAAGGAAAAAAAAATGTGAAAAAAAGTGGCAAACCCGGTCCAAATCAACAAAGTTTGCTAAGTTTGATGCACCTTGGCGCCTTTCCTATTTCACACAGAAACTTCAAAAAAGTGTCAAGTATTTCAAGGAGCCTTCGCAACATTTATGCGGAAGATCGTTTTCCGACAGGCAGTGTAAAATAAGAAGAAAATAGTTAAAGAAGCGAGTTTTTTTCAAAAAAGTACATTTTCAAAAAATAAAAAAGAACTCAGGCCTCAATTTTGACGACAATTTTTTATCGAAGAGCGCTTATGTCAGTGAACACACGATTTTAGTATCATATGTCCTCATTTGCTTTGTTTACGAGATATAACTGGCCAAAATGACCCTTGCTGTGTGTGCTCACTTCAGTGCGACTGGTGGTTGTTATTAGCTTGCATTGTGCGTAAATCTCAGTTTTAATTATTCTGCTGCAGCAAAACCTTGCTCTGGTGGCTTTTCGTCAAGAAAAATGTGTTCTCAGATTTTATTTCGTTCTGGCGTGTGCGAAAGTGGGCTGCTGCCGCTCTCTAAAGGCCTAACGCGTACGCAGTTAGCAGCTTACAACCTCAGCTTACCCCGCCAGTATCGCTAATCAGAAGCACGCGAGACACCGCGAACACATGGTTTAAGTGACTTTGTCAAAACTCTCCTTGCACACAGAATAAAGCACCTGTATGCAGCGAAGGCCAACTTAATCTGTAACTAAATGCCACAATCAGCAGGCGCGCACGTACGCTCCAACCATCTTCCCCATTCGACGCACACTGTGCCTAAACAATATTTGTAAAAGGTAGCTCAATCATTTCCGAGCCATTTATTTCACTTCCCGCTATCACATGTTTTCGGCGTCGCAGATAACATCTTCCTGTATCATCTCGACCTTTACCTCAGCGTCTCAACAGCCAGAAAACGTGCGGTGCGGCATGATTAAGCCATGAGTGGCTGAAGCTGCCCAATTGATGATGTTTTGTTGCCACTTTACTAAAGTGCTTTCCCACGTCGAGGACAGCAGAGGTCATTGGTGGCGCCAGACGGACATTACCCTTAGTTTTGACAATGAGTGTGGCCTACAAATTAATTATCACAGCACAAAGCGCTTAGACACCCTTAGTCATAAAATGTTAAACCGTGAGCAGTTCTGGAAACGCATTCATGACAGCTGCGCAGATGTGAGATAGTTTGTGCGGCGCCGTTCAGTATAAACGTTTCGACTTGCTCTAGGTCTAGCTGTTCACTACACGCGATGCCCGCGGCCCATGGCTAGGTCCTATTATTCTGGGCCGATTATTTACGTGTTCACAAAAAGAAGATTGCTGAGGAAAATTTTCGTTGCGTAAATTTTCTTTCTTTGCTCTTTTTGTTGTTGCCTACTTCCAGAAGCTACTGTCATAGGCTGAGGATCTTCGCGACACCTGCGAAGTCTGCTTGCATTGCTTTACGCTCCTCAAGGAAACCCTGTCTACATCTAACCGCGATGAGGTAGAGCAGGCATTTCTTCAGGAAGAAGAAGCGATTGATATCTTGAACAGGCGCGCCCATCTTTCCTCTGATGATTGTAGGCGAGGTGGTAGGCTGCAAACTGTTTACACGTTAGCCATTTAGAGGGAGGCAGCAGCCCACTTTTGCACACGCTAGACACAAATGAAATCTGACAACACATTTTCGTTGACGAAAAGCCACCAGAGCAAGGTTTTGCTGCAGCAGAATAATTAAAACTGAGATTTACGCACAATGCAAGCTAATAACAACCATCAGTCGCACTGAAGTGAGCACACACAGCAAGGGTCATTTTGGCCAGTTATATCTCGTAAACAAAGCAAATGAGGACATATTATATTAAAATCGTGTGTTCACTGACATAAGCGCTCTTCGATAAAAAATTGTCGTCAAAATTGAGACCGGAGTTTTTTTTAATTTTATTTTTTGAAAATGTACTTTTTTGAAAAAACTCGCTTCTTTAACTATTTTTTCTTTTTTTGCGCTGCTTGTAGGAAAGTGATCTTCCGTATAATTGTTGCAAAGGCCCTTTTCTATATTTGACAGTGTTTTCAAGTTTCTGTTTGCAATAGCAAAGGCGCCAAGGCGCCTCAAACTTAGGACCCTTTTTTGATTTCGGCCGTGTTTGCCATTTTTTCACATTTTCTTCTTTTCGAGGACAGCATAAAAAAAGCATGGATGTAATTTACAGTAATGCGTATTAAAGCCAGCAACAAAAATTTTCGACACACCATTTATAGTTCGCGCTAAATTCGGCCGTGAAATCCGAAAACATTGCAGTGAGCAAAAACAGGAGGCCCGCGCCGCCACCTTCAAATATTTTTTTGGCGCGCTGGGAGCGTTTCTTGGAAATAAAATTTTCGGTTCCGTGCACTTTGAATGTGCCCACATAACATATAAAAAACCCAGGCAAACCAAAAATTGCGACCGGACAGGCATGTTCGATCTCTCGTGGAATCACCCAATAGAACAATAATATCAAATACAATCAATATCAATTAGCGACAAGAAGTCCGAAGTGTCAAATTTTGAGTTGGAATAAATTAACAAGGCATTCTTCTTGTATCACGCAGAAATTCGCAGACGGCTATGCAGGCGTTCCTGTTGCTGCGGCCCAGAGAAGATGCCTAAGCGAAAGAATATTTTCAGAATTAAGAGAAATGCTTAATTTCCTGAATAAAATTTCGAAATGTTTTTTCCTTATGGTTAGTAAAACGCCGGCAACGAAGTAAAAAGTGTTCGATGTTTTCAAGCTCTTGACAAAAAAAAAAAAGGATAGAGAAGATGGTACCAGGCCACTCCTGTGTAAATAAAAATTAAGAGGAGGTATGCAACATCGAAATTTTGTAAGAGAGACTTCAAATTTGCACGTGGGACACCATTTATTATCCAAAGGAAAAAAAATGACAATATTCTTGACCTGGTAATTTCATTTTCATGGAATCCTGAAGCAAGGAATATTTTCGAAATCTGGATTCAGTAATAAGAGCTGTATCAGGTACAATGGGCATTAGAGGACCACCTAGGGACCCCCGCTCGAGACCATCAGCCATCTCGTTTATAAATATGCCACGATGACCTGGCAACCATACCATCCGCACTGTACACAAGTTTTCAGGGATTAATGACGTGAACGCATTTAAAATAGAGGACTCGGAAGGAGAAGCTGAAGTGAGAGATCTACATAATGACAGGGAGTCAGCAACTATCTCAACTGCCGAATCATTTGCTGAAAGTTTATGAAGGGCTAAAAGAACTGGCAAGAGCTCTGCTTCGAATATGGGATCTGAGGAACAATGAGCCAACCAATCTTTACCAAACACTCTTTTTCTTTGAGGCTGCTTCATTGAATCACAGCAACAGGAAGATCTGAGGAGCCCTCTGCTAATTCCTGGATGACACAAGCAGGATTCTTTGCTAATGAATTAATAATATTTAATTTTTCGATACTTCGGAAAACCACCAAGATATTGCAATCATGTAACAAGAATTATTTTGTTATTCCCAGTCTTTAATTTCATTATTTTGTATTTATATTGTTTATGTATTTGTTTATTGTGTTTACGTGCAAGCGTATCACTAAAATTACGTTAATCTATCTTTAAAAAAATCGATATTTTTTTTCATTTATGCTTCCTTTATGCTAAATGTTTATATTTAGATCAACCGCAGGCTCCTAGGCCAGTCCCCCGAAGTGGGTAGAAGCCAGAAATGAAGGTACAAGCAAGCGAGTTTCCTTCATATTACGCTGTCATATTGCACAAACAAATATTTACTTGCATAGAGCGACGCTCACGGCACACCCACATTGCCAAATTCCCAAATCGAATCTGTAGACAATTTATCTTTATTTTTTCGAAGATATTGTGATAAGAAAAAAGGTGTCCTCGAAGACAGATTTCAGCGGATGGGATTAAAATTAAATATTCCGGCAACGTTCTACTTCTGGGCCACTATAAAACAGGGCGTATACAGTCAGAGGCATGTCTGCTCTGCTGTATTAGGCCATACAATTGCAACAATAATACTTTGTCAGCTTTTTTATTTACATGTTATCCGCTTCGGCGAGATTGATTCACTACATGTCTTCATTTTCGTATCTTTAGAAACTTGGGCAGCAAACATCCGAAGACCTCATTACCGTTTAACCTTGCATATTACTCCTTGCATACCTTTCATCGGATATTTAGTTTGCTAGCTCTTTCTAATGCGAAAAATTTCTTAGCGAATTAAAGGCACATTGAATCTATCTATCTATCTATCTATCTATCTATCTATCTATCTATCTATCTATCTATCTATCTATCTATCTATCTATCTATCTATCTATCTATCTATCTATCTATCTATCTATCTATCTATCTATCTATCTATCTATCTATCTATCTATCTATCTATCTATCTATCTATCTATCTATCTATCTATCTATCTCCGCCTACGTCTTGGTGTTCTCACAGTCGGCTCGTTAACGTGGTACATAAAAATTGGCAAGACATGAATGCATGTAGAAAATGACTCGCAGGTAATCACATGCATATCATGTCATGCGTGTCACGTTCGCCATCACTACATGACACGGTGTAAATGTGCTTTTGATCCCGGCCGCAGGCGGCCGCATTTTCGATGGAGCGGAAAATGCTCGAGGCCCGCGTACTTAGATTTGGGTGCACGTTAAAACCCCAGGCGGTCAAAATTTCCGGAGCCTTCCACTACGGTGTCTCTCATAATCATATCGTGGTTTTGGGGCGTTAAACCCCATCAGTTATTATTATTATTATTATTATTATTATTATTATTATTATTATTATTATTATTATTATTATTATTATTATTATTATTATTATGCGCTCTTGGCCGTTTCATTAGGTAACTCGGTTTATGTCCAAAATGACACGACGTGACGTTAATGTGTGATGAACACAAATGATGGGTCGTGACATGAACATTGTTGCATGCAGGTTGTGTACAATATGTTATATAGGTAGGCTTGCGCACAGAGGGCGCAGGGGTGGGGGCGGGGTGCTAAGTCTTCCGCATACATTTACTCAGTCGTATGTATACCTTTATCGTCATTTTTCTGTGTGCAGGGTTATGGCCATGCAAGTTTTTGACGATTATTATGGCTGATGACCCTTGATGTGATTAGGATGCTTGGCTGAGGCCACACCACCTAGAAACTAGGTGGTGTTACTTCCCACTTTTACCCAGGGAAGCCAGGGACCAAAGGCATACTGTTGTGAGTAGCACGTCACCGATTCCACTTTCATATCTGCACCAATTGCGAAGCTTCTTGCCGGAACGGACCAATCGGGGGGGGGGCGGTGAAGCTCCCCCCCCCCCCGGTAGACGTGATGTCGTGGTGATCGTTTCATTTGCGTTACTGTGTACCAGAATCTACATCACATGAGGGACATGTGCGATACACATGAATAACTGGTCACAACATGAATATTCATGGCATTCGTACCATTTAGACTATAAGATGAATGACACAGATGACATGAGACATACGCCGTGACGCTGTCATGGTCGCCTAATTAATATGGCATATACCAGAATGTGAATATGAGCCAATCTATATATATATATACTATATATCATGGCATTCAAATAAGGCAGAAGTTCAGATGATGTAAGTTTGAAGCGATGAGAAATCCTTGAAAAATCCTTGGGAAAATCCTGTTATGACCTGAATGGCGTGACATGTAATGTACAGCATGACACATTGATGAATGCCATGCTGTACACTACATGCCGTGCGTGGCATGTATGGACTGAAATGGATAGCATAAATTGCAGCATGCCGTTGCACTCATTCCTTTAGCAGGGATATCTCATCACGTATGATATAGCATAAATGACATGAAACGACATGCACGCAATGGAATGTACCGTATTTACTTTCAGACAAAAAACACGGGTTGACGCACTGTTGGCTAGTGTGATGAAGTTGGGCCTAATGATGGCTAACTGCTTACTAGCACTGCCTAATGTCGGCTAAGAGCTGGCCGGGGTAGGCTGGTGGCTAGCCCTTGCGTGTATTGGTTGGTGGTGGTTAAGGGAAGCCCTTCAACACAAATTAAGCGTGTCGTTTTCGTCGCTTATTCTGGAACTGTAGAATGCACCGGCACTGTTGCGCAAGTGGCGACGCGAAAAAAGCTGTTATAGTTTTATTTCAATGAAGGTCACATTCATTCATTCATTCAACGGAGAAACCACATTAGTTTCGGACTAGAGCGACACACAACGGCTATTTTTGTGATCGAAAGTGGCGTTTCATCACGTGGGAGTGAGGACATTGGGCGGGCGTTTTCATTGGTTCCACGCGACAGGTCGCATGTAATATTTATGCGGCCTCAGTTAGGCCACACCACTGTGCGCTAAAAATTATAAAAGCACTCCTTATATTTCCTCAGGTACAAAAGGATTTATGTTTTTAAATATGAAATTTTGAAAACATTTCCAAAACGACGCCAGGTGCGCTGCACGACTGCCACACACCGTAGGGAGCATATACAGTAACTCTAGCCACCACGAGGTGAGTCTTCCTTGTCTCCGTGTCTCTGTAAGAGGCGCGCGGTGATTTGAACCAGCCTTTGACGTCAGTGGGAGAATTAAATGCGAAAGAGAACGTTTTTCTCGTCGTCTGTTGGGGTTTTAAAGTTTGAAGACTAATGACGTCTGTTACCGTGCACCAATTTCTATAACTCTTGTTGCGTTCATCTCAGTATTCAGCACTACACACACTCCAGCGCTGCAGAATGCAGACGTCGCATGGCCCTTTTAAAGGAGTGCTGGCTCGAAAATTTTCAGTTCTTTTTTTTGCGTCAAATATTAGGACAGGCTTTCAACAGCCTAGAAGATGTACCGGTAAGCGCGAGTGCACCACGAAGAAGTAATTACAGTATGTTTGAAAAGGTAGTTTCGGTTCCTACTGTACCCTGACGTCACAAGACTGTGCGAGCTTCTAGTGAAGTGCTCGCGCAAGATGTGGTGACATTTCTACGGCCACTCCGCTCTGTGGCTCCGTTGGTGACGCACATGCGGTCATTTGAATGTTTTTGGGCATGCCCCAGCGGTCATTCTGAATGTTTTTGGCACCTGACGTCATCACAACTAGACATAGTGGTGCGTGAAGTCACCGGAATTGGCACTGTAATGTCGATGTCAGTAGGTGAGCCATCCAAAATTGATTTTATTGTCAAAATATAATATCTCATCAGTATTTACTAAGCTTCGTACTTGTTCAAAGCCGTCTCTGTACAGAGCAGATTTGTAAGGCAGAGTGAACTCAGCTTCGAAAATGGATGTCAGTACCACCCCTTTAACTGTTGGCTAGGGGTGGATAACCCTGGCTAGTACCGTATAATGTTTTTTTAACTGGCCCCTAAATATAGCTCGTGATTGCTAGTGTTAGCTAATGACGGCTAATGCGTCAAAGCCAGCTACTTGATGACTACTTCGCCCAGCACGGTATGAGATCTGCTGGAATTTTTAGTATGTTCGTTTATTCGATATCTTGTGTCAATTTACACTGTGTGTCCTTAAGTGTGCGCCCTTGTCATATACCCCCTGCCGTACGAATCTCGGCCCAGCGCCTTTAGACGGCGTGTGCCACGAAAAATGGGTCACCATCATCATTATAACCACCAGAGTCACAGCCACTCTCTCACAGCTGGCGTGAGCCACGGTTGTCTGGGTTAACAACCTCAACGATATGGCACCGGCTCACAGCGAGAAAAGGGCCAACAGTATGAGGATTCGACTGCTCCGATAATCAAAACAGCGAATGGGGAGCTGCGAAACCTAAAACCGAGAATAGAGTTGTCGCTCTAAAATGTTCTCCATTCGATAATAAACACAAGGTGTGGCCGTCTTAGAGTAGATTGTTAAATTTTTTTATGTTTGAAGGATGCGGAATCTGCAAGCTTGGGTGATCCGGCTGCGGAGCTCTGCAGGGTCAGATTCTTCTTCATTGTAGTAGTTATAGCTATTTAACTCTGGGTTGGGATAGTCGGCTTTTACTTAGCCTTTCTTCTCGCCTGTGTGCAATTGCTAAACAAGCAAGCGATCTTGTCATGGTACATGGTACAGCTGTGGAACTGCAATTCGTAGCATAACGTATTGCTTTATTAAATGGCTTTTCACTGAAGTATGCATGAACTCCCCTTCTATCCAGGAGTATAAATACCCACCTGCATTGCAGCGAACTAAAGTACTGACCATTTTGAGCGTGGCTGAGGGTCACGGGCATTGCATCGCACTGCACCGACGTGCATTTGAGGCGTGCGGAGAAGCTCGCTTAAATGGGTGCCGCATGATTTGGATTTCGCTCTCTTCTTCCATTGCTCAAGCGTTCGATGAAAAAATGAGGAAGCCTCACAGAAATAAGGTTAAGTGCAGTTCCGAATCTAGTATTGCGTGGACGCAATAACTAGAGGTACCAGAAAACGCCCATTACATTTATTTCAATTCACGCACGGCTTCTAGGTTGAGCCAAACCATTCTTTGACGCAAGGCCTTATCATCTCTGGCCAAAGATCGCGTGATGTCAGATCAGCAAGGCAGGCGAAAAACAATTCGCTCCACAGGTAAAAGTTGACGGTACTCAAAGTTGGGATTGTACCACGTTAGCAAACGGAGAACGCGGGAGTGTTTTAATTAGCCGACTGTACGGCATCATCCGAGAACACGGCACGTACAGGTTGCCTTGACGTCTCTGAATCCGTATGTGCACGTGCATTCGTCTGTCCAAACCGAAGTCCGCGCACTAGTGACCGTCGAAATTCATCATGTATATCATCTTTCCAAGGTTTTCATCTATGGGAAAGCTGTTCCTGTTTCATGCATCGAACGGGCTGTACAAAAGTCGCACCTTCCCTAATGAATTCGCCTGAGACGACTCGAAGCCGAAAGCCATCTTCTTTTTCTCCACACTCGATGTATTGATAACACGCCCCACCGTCCCCCGAGGGCTTTCTGCATCTAACGTCGTTTTGCACTGTCTCCGGGATAGGAGGTGTTGCGAGCTTTATGCACCCCACACGATTTTGCATTGCCTCCGGAATGGTCCCACCCTTGACCAGGCGAGGATGTCATGTGATGACACCACCATGATATGTCGCGTTATGAGACGTCACAGGGACGTCATTACGGCGTTATCATGTGATTTTAAATGCGAAGCATTTCTTAGCGAACTTCTGCGACTTTGAGCGTATCTATCTATCTATCTATCTATCTATCTATCTATCTATCTATCTATCTATCTATCTATCTATCTATCTATCTATCTATCTATCTATCTATCTATCTATCTATCTATCTATCTATCTATCTATCTAGCCGCCTACGACTTTGTGCTCTCCTGGCCGTTTCGTTAATCGGATGTATACCAAAATTGGTGTGTCACAACATGGCCTTATTACGAACATAAATGGCAGGTCATATCATGAAAATCATGACACGCATGTCATGAACAGCACGATTTACATTCCACGGCCTTTGGGCTCCCTGGCCGTTCCGTTAATCGGATGTATACCAAAATTGGTGTGTCATAACATGGCCTTATCACGAACATAAATGACAGGTCATATCATGAAACGATGACACGCATGTCATGAACAGCATGATTTACATTCCACGGCCTTTGGGCTCCCTGGCCGTTCCGTTAATCGGATGTATACCAAAATTGGTGTGTCATAACATGGCCTTATCACGAACATAAATGACAGGTCATATCATGAAAACGATGACACGCATGTCATGAACAGCACGATTTACATTCCACGGCCTTTGGGCTCCCTGGCCGTTCCGTTAATCGGATGTATACCAAAATTGGTGTGTCATAACATGGCCTTATCACGAACATAATGACAGGTCATATCATGAAAACGATGACACGCATGTCATGAACAGCACGATTTACATTCCACGGCCTTTGGGCTCCCTGCCGTTCCGTTAATCGGATGTATACCAAAAATTGGTGTGTCATAACATGGCCTTATCACGAACATAAATGACAGGTCATATCATGAAAACGATGACACGCATGTCATGAACAGCACGATTTACATTCCACGGCCTTTGGGCTCCCTGGCCGTTCCGTTAATCGGATGTATACCAAAATTGGTGTGTCATAACATGGCCTTATCACGAACATAAATGACAGGTCATATCATGAAAACGATGACACGCATGTCATGAACAGCATGATTTACATTCCACGGCCTTTGGGCTCCCTGGCCGTTCCGTTAATCGGATGTATACCAAAATTAGTGTGTCATAACATGGCCTTATCACGAACATAAATGACAGGTCATATCATGAAAATCATGACACGCATGTCATGAACAGCATGATTTACATTCCACGGCCTTTGGGCTCCCTGGCCGTTCCGTTAATCGGATGTATACCAAAATTGGCGTGTCATAACATGGCCTTATCACGAACATAAATGACAGGTCATGTCATGAATATCATGACATGCATGTCATGAACAGCATGATTTACATTCCACGGCCTTTGGGCTGTTGCGTCCGTTCCGTTAATTTCATATATACCAAAATTGGTACGGCGTGACAAGAGTTCATGACGAACATAATGACAGGTCCTAACATGCAAATCATGACGCGCATGTCATGTGCAGCATGATTTACATGACATGGTCTCGGGGCGCTCGCGGCCGTTTAAATGAAGGGATACATACAAAAACTGGTATTACGAGACATTTCTGTATGACGAACATAACTGACACGTGGTAACATGAAAATCATGATATGCATGTCATGTATGACATGATTTACATGCCACGCTCATGGCGCACTCGCAGCCGTTTCGCTAGATTGATATACACCAAGACTGGTATTGTGCGATGTGACTTTATGAAGAACATGAATAACAGGTGGTAGCACGCGAAACCCATGACATCCATGACATGTATGTCATGATTTACATGCCACGCTCATGATGCATTCGCGTCCGTTTCGCTTGCGTGATATACACCAAAATTGGTGTTACGCGACACGACTGTATGACGAACGTAAGTGAGACGTGGTAACATGAAAATCATGACATGCAAGTCATGTACGACCTGATTTACATGCCACGCTCATGATGCGCTAGCGGCAGTTTCAGTAGATTGATATACACCAAAATTGGTATTGCGCGATGTGACTGTATGAAGAATATGAATGACAGTTGGTAAGATGAAAACCATGACATGCATGTCATGATTTACATGCCACGCTCATTGTGCATTCCCGGCCGTTTCGCTAGCTTGGTATACACCAAAATTGGTATGCGCGACGCCACTGTACGACGAATGTAAATGAAAGGTGGTAAATGATAATCATGACATGCATGAAATGTACGACATGATTACATGCCTTGCTCATGGCGCACTCGTGGCCGTTTCGCTAGATTGATATGCACCAAAATTGGTATTGGGCGATGTGACTGTATGAACAACATGAATAACAGGTGGTAACATGAAAACTATGACATGTATGCCATGTATGTCATGACTTATATGCCACGCTCATGGTGCATTCGCGGCCGTTTCGATAGCTTGATATACACCAAAACTGGTATTGCGCGATGTGACTGTATAATGAACATTAGTGACAGCTGGTAACATGAAAAACCATAATATTCATGTCATGTATGGCATGATTTACATGCTCTACTCATGGTGCACTCGCGGCCATATCGCTCCTTTGATATACACCAAAATTGGTATTGCGCGATGTGACTGTATGACGAACAGAAATGAGAGGTCTTAACATGCGAATCATGTTATGCATGTCATGTATGGTATGATTTACATGCCACTGTCATGGTGCGCTTCCGGCCGTTTTGTTAACGTGATATATACCAAAATTGGTATGGCATGACACGAGTGCGTGATGAACATAAACGACAGATCATGCATTTATATACCAGAATATGCGTTTCGTTGGCATGGTGTACACTAGATTGTGCATGCATGCGTGCATGTCAAACATGCGATATATGGTGGACTAGATGCCATGGCATGAATGATTTCATTTGGCTAAAAGACAAACAAGGCGATGTATGCAGCTCTTTGCTGGCTGCTTCGCATTACATCGATTCCCACGGTGCGTGGGATCTGCCGAATTTTTTTTTGGCATCGCTTCGTGTTGAGGCCGACTGTCACTCTTCGCGTTTGATGAAGGCATCTATTACTTTCGCCTTAATAAAGGGCGCTTGCAGTCAGACGGGAACAAAATACTCAACAAGCATGCTCCACATCGACCTAAGGAATACGATTGCTCACCGGGACCGTACCTTTATCTATATCAGAATATTGTCTAGACAGGTTGACAGGAACCTGACGCATTCTAAAAAAAAAAAGAAATCTTGAAAACAGATAAAGAGTAAGATAAAGATAAAGATAAAGAGTAAACAGTACAAGAGTAAGAATTGAAAGAGCGGCATTCGCACGGTCAAGCGTGCACTCGCGTGAACTTTCCCGGAAGGTCATCGACTCTCGAGAGTCGCCGTTCGTTCGACCTCCGGCAGGAGCTACAAATGCGAGGGCCGCGGTCACAACGAATCATTGGGCACAAGGTCCACGGAACGCGTGTTCTTCGGCGTCTATCGAAAAGAAACAAAAACGTCAACATGGCTGCATGCAGACCAACAACCGCCACTAACCCTCACCATCTCCCTGTAAGAAAGAAAAAAAAAACAATACACAAGGAGGAAAATAGTAAAGATTCGAATAAACTTTTAAAAAACGGAGCACGCGGAAGCCGGCCTTCTTCGTAAACCATCAAACGACCACTTGGCCTCTCGACAGCGTGATAAACGGTCCGAAAGTACGCGGAAAGAACTACAAAAGAAACGGCGCAGAAAGGCGAAAAAAAAAGCCTTTTTTTTTTTTTCGGAAGTTGAAGCGGCGATCCGGCATCTACGGTCAGACGACCCGCACGATCAGTGCTCGGCGGTCGCTGACCTCTCGGCGCAGCTCGCGCCGCGGGCTCCCAAAACCAAACACGGGTTCGCCGCCTCCGAACAGTTTGCCAGTGTACGAGTCTACCCTGGGTGCCGTGCCGCAAACAAGTAAGCACTCCACCCTCCTCCTCGTCCATTCTGCTGGTGAGGAGAAAGGCTGGAAGCGACGAAGAAGCCCGCAGCGAAGGGAGGGAAGGGAACCGAAGGGGGCACCAATCCCTTTGGGTCCCGCCTACCCCGGGAACAAACGAGAAGACGGCGCCCGCTGGGAAGCGCTTCCCCGAGGGCTCCGCGAACTCCGCGGCAGGTCGGGTGACGGCGGCGACCTTGACTGTGTAGTCAGTCTGCCGGGGTCGTTGAACGGTCGTCGCCGGGCCTTGTTCCCGCTCCCATGCCCGCCCGCCCTTCGATCTGCTGTGAAGGAGCCCAGCGGCAATCACAAGGGATGGCTGACCGCGTGCCGGGGGTTGGGAATGAAAACATCAAATGTGAGAGCAAAATCATTCGTGGCTTCCCCTTCCTTGAGAAGGAAAATGGGAGATAAATTGGTAAGAAGTATGTATAAACGAAGAAGAAGCTGACCGCTTAGACGGCGGAAAAATGAAAGATATGTTAAAGGCGGAGAATTCTAGGGATTACCTCGTGAAGAACGGTCTGCCGAACTGGCTGTCCGAAAAGGAAGAGGAAGAGAACTTAAAGGGGAAAAAAATTGAGGCAGTGTTCGGCTCTCCCCATTGCAGGAAGGACCCCGACGGGCGAATGCCGGCGAGGAAAAAAATAATAAGAAGCGGACCGTTTTGAGTAGACGCTGGGAAGGAAGACATGAACCCGTTGCCCGTGACCTCACAACATAAAGAGTCAGAGGTCGAGACGTTTCGGTATGAGTAATGGTCGTGGTGGCGGTGCGGTACAGAACCGGTAGACGCTTATACACTGGCCTTGGTAGGAAGGGGAGCCGTCCACTTGCTGAGGATTCGGATCAGCAATCTTCCGCCGGTCAACGAACCATACATTCCATTCTTCCTCATGGGCGTCGCAATGCCACGGTGCAGTGGCGCGCCGAGACGGTCCTGAGGCCACTGACAGGTTTCCGAAGCAGTGGTCACCTGGATGACTCTTAAGTCTTAAAGTATAAGCGTAGCAATAAGGCTGAATGCAACATGTGCGTTTTACAATAGCGGAAGAAGCGGTAACGGCACGCTCATCCTGTAACAATCCGATGTAGGTGATATGACACGAAAGTCTTGTAAGGAAGACTAAATGTCTCTGCTATGAAGACGAAATGTACCTGGTTAGGTTGCCTTTTACCGGAGAAAGGGGCTAAGAAAGAGGTAAATTACGAATGTTCAGTTCGCTACCACGAAAAGTGCAAGAAACGATCAGGAGGGAAATATAATCCGGCTTGAATTCGTCGTTCTTCGAGTATCTGAGGTGTTCCAGATAAAGGAAGAATGATTAGACAGGATGTTGCCCATTTCATGAAGTCCTATCGTTGCGGCCGTCCCTCGCGACAAAGATCGAACCGGCAGCGCGCAACCACATCAGTATATGATCATTTATCATGGTAATCAGTGCACTTGTAAGTACATCGTATTCAATTATCTTCCTTCGAAAGCATTTGCACGAAGAAGACAACATCTGCCTGGTCCAAAGCAGCGTTTTCTTTTCCGCGTATTTGCCAAAGTTAGGCGATATCTATCAGAACCTTTAATAATAATCTAGTGTTTCTGTTAATTTCCGCGAGAACCGAAACAACGATTCGACGTAGAACGAATAACCTGCACATTTTCGTATGCTTCTTCGGCGTCACTTGGCCATCAGAAGTACTCGTACAAGTGCATATCGTAGATTCCCTAAGTCCACGCGCGTAGTTCGCGTAGGCAAGCACGAGAGACGTGAAAGCATCAAAAAAGGCAAGCGAGAAAATCACCCATCGGGAACCATTGGGATTGACGACCGACCTACATCGAAATTGCCATTTGAACAGCACTTTTCTATTGCTCCAATTTTAAGATCAAGTTACATTTTTCTATACAACCTTTGCAAAAATGAATTTAAAGAGTCTATAGACTTTCTAAACCCATTTCTAGAGAGCCTATAGACTGTCTACATACATTTTTGTAAGGGATAAGTTGGACGACCTCACTCTGTCGGAAGAAAGAATCATGCGCCATCGACCGGACCAAACGTCACAGAAAAAGGCTGTGCAGCGCTACTGGCCTTTCTGCGTTCAACTGGTCTCTCAGAACGGCTTCTGACTGGAACGTCTTGCGTGTGTGTGCATGTGTGCGTTTTTTTTTTTTTCGTTTTCATTTTATCTCACTCTCTCTCTGTCCTCTTTCCGACCCCTATATCCCCACCCCTGTGCAGGGTAGCAAACCGGTCACTTGCGCCAGGTTAACCTCCCTGCGGTTCCTTTTCATCTATTTCTCTCTCTCTCTCTCTCTTTTTGTAAGGGAAGCTTCTGATCCCCAATCGGATGCTGCTGCATTGTCCGTTCCCTGTGTATTGTTGCCGCAGCCTCCAAGTTTCTGTCCTGCAAGTGATAACTATGAAAATGACTGCATGGTTTATGCTTTTGCTGTAAAATAAAGTGCTGCTGCAGGTCACGGATTTACTTGTCAAATGCACTGCAAAATTGTTTAATTCACCCGAACATTACTACGTACGTGATCCCAACCATCTGACTACTTAGGCGTAGACGAACGCGGTACCTGCACTATACATGGCGGGGCTGGTTGTCAATCACGAACCCTTATACTTTATAAGTGACATCAATTATACACCATGTGAGTTTATTTTTTTAACGAAATCAAACATGAAATTTGCTCCACAATCTGTGTTCCGCATTCAGTGCTTTCGATAGCATTCCATTCTCTCTTTCTGGTGTGCAGCGGAAAAGCATGGTCCCCCCGATTAGCGTTAGGCTGGAAATATTCAGATGACACTGAAAGCCCAGATACAAAAGGAAAATATACCAAATTTTCAACGCCGGCATTTTTACTTGCAAGTTCTGCTATAGGATACGATGCAACGCGCTACAGAAGGAAATAATAAATATAATAATTACTAAGGTTTTTAAGTGCCAAAATCATATGGTAAGACTTTGCAGACACGATTTAATGGAGGACGACCACCGAGGATGCGAATTCTTGTTTTATAGACGTTGTGTTGCGAAGTCGTGCACGCAACTTTCTCGCGCCTTATGTATTGTTAACGAGACATTTATGTCGAGGTTGTGATAACATAAAGTGCCTGGACGGGTGCCTCAATTATTATAAAATCTATAGTTTTTTGTTGACTGAGCTATGGGACGAAGTAAGACCACGCGACACGTTGGAAGCCTTCCGCTGTGTTGCTCGAAATCGGCGATGGTGATGCGCGGGCGGCAGCAGAAGTTTTGGGACATACACGTCCACTACACCCACTAAAATCTCTTGGCACAGTGCTTGCTGTTTGGTAGAATCGAAACGAAACAGTAAGCAAACGTGCGATGCTGAAGAACTCCACAAGGTTCGTGCTGACAGAATGCTCCAGAAACAGAAACGCTTGCATTCGTCTAACAGGCGAACGTAAACGCTGTTTCGCTTCCGCTGCAGTAACTGAGATGCGTCATAGATGGCTTGCTATGACGTCACTGAAACAGCCAGTTCGGAGCACCAGCATGGCGAAGTTTGTGGTGTCTCGTAAGGTTCTCAGTACATCGTATGCAGATTATTTTGTTATTCATGCACACAGGTCAGTAACGTTCCAGGGGCGTAGCTATCACATTGAAGCAGGCTTACCGCCACGTGATTATGCTGCCTTGACGTCATCTAAGCCGCGTGTCGAAGAACCAGTATGTTAAGAACCACCTGCGTCCACGACACGTCAAGCAAGTGCAAGGTATCAATAGCTAACGCATACACAGCTGAATCAAGTGCGCGCACCACCACACACACACACACACACACACACACACACACACACACACACAACACACACACACACACACACACACACACACACACACACACACACACACACACACACACACACACACACACACACCACACACACACACACACACACACACACACACTTTCCTATTTGCCCTTTTCATACACTATGTAAACAGGTTGATATCTCGCGTTGCGTATGGCTTCGTCATCCGTCAGCTTCATATGTGCTCCATATGCACGCAGTTCAAGTTGGCGTGCGTATGAAGTTGGCGACCGATGTCCAACAATAACATTGACCATTCATGGTGAAAATAGTGCTCACGACAGCGACACAGTAAAGTTGAAAAAAAAAAAAACTGGCGTTTAGCTCACAGCTGTTTATTTTTGGAAAAGACACATCACATATAAGCACCAGCTTTGACCAGCACCGAGCGCGTTCAAAACAAGTCGTAAAACTTAGAAAACAGACATTTAAGAAAAACGCGACGCTGCATTTTTCACCCGATCGCCCAACTTTCAGTCGTATTGAAATAACGGCGAGACGGCGAGGAATTGTAACGTATAGATACACGCATTCGGCGCAGCCTTTCTCGCAACTCTACATATCGTGGTTTTGGGACGTTAAACCCCAGATATTATTATGAACTATGCAACACTACTAACTCGAGGTGAAAGGAATAACACGCGCGGAAGCTGATACAGAACCACAACAAAACAACCACGGCCTCGCTCGTTAAGAAGGTCGTTGCTCCCGCGGCTGCGCTGTAACGCGCGTTAAAGGAAAAAAAAAAAAATGCGCGACAGGGCACGTGTGGCTATCGCGCGCATTGATCTTGCGCAAGGACCGATATATTCCTTTCGCTTTCTCTTTTTTTTTTTTTTCTCTCTATACGCTGCCGGCGAGTGTCGAGACTGGAGCAGCAGCGCGGAGCCGCCACTAAACCAAAGCCGCAAATAAACGGATCCGATGGCCGACACGTGCCGCCCTTTTCGCAGCCCCTGAACAAACGTGCCGATTGCGCCAAGATCTTCCAACACACCGCCTCTGCTATACACAGAAGCGGCCGGTATATGGCGAGCAGTGATAGTATATTGCCGCCGTGGACGGCAATTCTACCCGAGGCTGAGAACGCCTACATGCAATGACTGACTGGCGACTTCCCGCGTTGATTACACCTTTCACCATTGTGGGCAACGAGAGCAGACAAGGACTATACTGATAGAACTTCACCGAAAGCGCAGAAAAAAAGGGTTAAGAATACCACCTTCGGTATGCTTTAGTAAACAAGAAAAAAAAATTGTTCTTTTGGAAGCTGTACAGGTGAGAAGCGCAAGGATTCCTTTTCCAAAGCGGGACAGCTTTGCATTATAGCCTTCTACTGACGAATTCTGAGAACTTCTCTACGTGTCACCCCTTGATGATTACAGCGTGTACAGCTGCGAACGCTGTGATTATACTTGCCACAGTAATGAATAGAGACACGACGAGCACAGGAAACATTATTTGTACTTTTTAACTTTAGTATAGTTAGTATGGGATAAAAGAAAAAGGCATTTAAGTGGGTGAAAAAGCAAGTTGCCTGATAAGTGAACGTTAAAGAATACCAGCTGGCCAGATTGATCCAAAGTCCTTTACTACGCCTTCCCTCGTAACGATACTGTTGTTTTGGCACGTAAAATCTCAGTATATGTATATATATATATATATATATATATATATATATATATATATATATATATATATATATTATATATATATTATATATATATATATATATATAATATATATATATATATATATATATATATATATATATATATGTATATATATATGTATATATATATATATATATATATATATATATGTATATATATATATATATATATATATATATATATATATATATATATATATATATATATATATATATATATATATATATCATTAATATTATTGTTATTATTCACCGATGGCCTTGTTCTAAGCCGTGCAACGGTTAGTCTATAGATACCGCAGCATTTAAGTGGTTAAGAACGCCTCACGTGTAATGCGAAAACATCACTTCGAATTGCTCCTGCTGCAAGCTTTATTTTAATTCAACATTTCCATATTTAAGTTAGACGAAAAAAAAAATAACCCAATGCTTTCTTTTCTGTACATTGTGTGTTGGCTTCTTATTATTGTGATCACACACACACACATGCGCGCGCGCTGTAAGATGTCCACATGGCGCATGTGAGATGACTACACAAGACGAATAAGCGATTACACGCGCTGAATAATAATAAAAAAAACATATCCAGGACGCCCACGTTGCATGAAATGCAATTAGCCAACCCGGCACCTATAGTGACTACGCTCGCAATTCTCCCAGATTGGGTGAAAGTCAGAAAGAATTAATACATCAGCACTGAAAGAAAACCTCGTGACTTTAACGAGGAAAAATAACAAGAAAAACAAAGTAGGAAACGCCCAATTATAGAAACGAAACGAACGCACACATACAGGTTAGGTTCGTTGACTCCGGCGGCACTTCACGAATGTATTTATGGGCAAGAAGGACACATTCCCATATACGCCACGATGTCTCGTCTCGCAAAGGCATGCAACGGATGACAAGCCGGCGCGCAACGAGAGTGCAAGGAAAACCTTTCGAGGACTTGCGACAGCCGCGTTCAACAGACGTGTATACACACCGCGTCCGCGGAGCCGAGACAGATTAAAAATGCTTATGCCGGCGCCCGATTTTCACAGAGTGACCTAGAATTGCACGGTGTCGACTCAAGATGGCACCGATATTTCTCCTTACCACCAGCGAAGAGGTTGCCGAGTTTCACTTAGCTCGAACGGATGCGCGGTGTCGCGCATACCTTAAGCGGTGAGGTCGAAAAGGCGCGTTTGGAAGCTCCACGTTGTGTGCTTTTTACAGCGAAGTTCGCATACGGCTGTATAGGTACCGGTCGGATAGCGTCCGCGGGCGAAATACGCTTAGGACAAAAATTTTTGGCAAACCGAATAATAATAATAATTGTTGGGGTTTTACGTACCGAAACCCAGATATGATTATGAGTGACGCCGTAGTGATGGGTTCTCAACCAGCTGGGATTTCCTTAACGTGCACCTGAATATAAGTACATGGGCCTCTAGTGTTTCACCTCCACCGAAATACGGCCCCCACGGCCGCGATTCGATCCCGCGACCTTCGGGGTCCCCAGTCGAGCAGCATAAGCACTAAGACTATACCGTAGAGGGTCGGCTAACCGATTAACTCGACTAATCCAGCGTTTATGTGTCGAAAAAAAAATGAACATGTTGTAAAAAGTAAATGTAAAAGTGCATAATTTCGCCGACATGGCAGAATGACGGGAACTATTTTGTCTCAAAGAGAGGCCGCTTCCATATGAAACGAAATGGCATGCCATTTATGTACTTTCGAAACAACGGACTTTCTCGTGTACTGCAGGATTTCATTTTGAGTGGCCGCTGTTGATGAGATAATAAGCGTCATGCGCAAAAGAAACGCCGGGATCCTCGAGTATATGTCTCTTTAATCGCTGAATTTAATCACTAATGAAAAGATATATAAATTCACTATAGCGGTATTCCCTATGCCAGACCCACCATAGTCAAGCTTCGCTGGTACATTAGCGGAAGGGCTCTGAATCTCTTTTTTTTTCTTTTTTTTTACCCGTCTCAGATAAGTGTCGATCGTTGGAAACGTTGAGGGCACCCGCGGATGATCTATGCGTTAATGGACTGATGAATGGGGTCGAAACAGGATTTCATTGTGTGTCTCAGTCGTCAAGATTTCTTCTTGAGTGGAATTTGAGGGGCGTTAACGAGGCAAACGAATTTGCCTGGTATTGGTAAATTACCCTATCACAATAACGAAATCGCCACCCTTGCCGCGAAGATACGCTTGGTAAGCGAGAGAAACGCGAGGAGGAATGTGCAGGTGGCGACTCCGGCTCCGGTACCTACTCACTGTGACGTCATAGAATTTAACAGTGTCTGCTCACTAATTATTAATCATTAAAAAAAAGCCCATTGTCCTCTGATGGTCCAGGGACCTAACGTGCCATTTCTGCAACTTTTCTTGAGCCAGTGCGAGAAAAACGCGAGAGAAAAAAAAAAAATGCTTGATATCCCATGACGTCACGCCGACACCCATGTGTAGAGATTTCGTCGCGAAATTTAAGAATGAGACTTTGACCATCATTTCCTCTTCTATTAATGAACCTATCATGGCGAAATTCAGTATAGTAGTTCTCAAAGATTAATTTATCTGTCTAAATTGATTCGTTGCTTCACTTTAGTATCCCTTTAATATCGGAACTCTAAAACGAATCGGATGCCGAACACGCAAATCATGTAATGTGTAAGGTGCAAACGGTGTCAACCTAACGCCGATTACCTGACGCCTTTAGCAAAGATAAGCTAGGGCTATCGAGATAATCACAGATTTCGAGGGCTTCACTGCAGGCTGCATTACGCGCCAGTATTGACTCAAAGGCGGTACAGTCGAATCTTGTTATAACGAAATAGCATCGCGACCATAATTAGTTCATATATATTCGTTGTAACAGTAATAGGAAAATTTGCTCTTACAAATCAGCAATCTGGCTCCCGTAAAAATCCTTATATAAAACGCATTATTCTGGGCTTCCAACCTACCATTAATTAGGTAATCCTTACCTGTATCCTTATGACATTTCAAAATGTAAATAGACCGGAACATGAGAAGGTTAAATTCCAATACAACGAAGTTTTTAGGGGCGAAGCTCCTTAAGGCGGCACCCGTTCGTCCCTCGTCGTGCTCGTAGTAGTGAGTAACAGTCTTACCCTTTGACCTCCAAGGTGGTGCCGGTGGGAGATTTCTCCTGTGCGTTGTTGACAATAAAAAATTCGCAGCGTGCGCGTTAACTAAAAGCCGAATTCTTCTGTCTCTGTAGAAGTGTAAGTGTTAGCTAAAAGCCGACTTCTTCTGTCTCTCTCCCATTAGCAGCCATTGTTTACTCCAAGGTAGTGCCTGGTGAGATTTCTCCTGTGCGTGATTAAACAATAAAATTTTGTTCAAAACGCCGTGATTGATGAAATAAACCAACGAAAGACGCCAGATGTTTTGTAAAAACAAAACGAAAGAACGCCAGATGTTTCAAAGCAAAACGAAAAAGACGCCAGCTGCTTAACGAAAGACGCAAGGTGTTTCTAAAGCAATGGTTTTCTAAACATGAAAATTCACAGCGTACATGTAAAATTAAAGTGAGCTGCAAGTCGTCATAATCATCGAACCTTTAGTATAAACGCGCCCGATCACGTCGGTGATGATGTACTGGGCAGAATTCACGGAAGATTCAGGTTTACCGATGAACCTCCGCAGCTTCGCCCACTCATCATCATTCACTCCGTGGATATGTTTTTTTTTTTTTTTGACAAAACAGGCCTGCGTTCACATTTATTTGTAGAGGATGTGATCTGTGCTTAAAGAAGGATGTTAAAATGCGGTTGTGGATTGCCTTTCACATTTCTTTTGCTTTGTATGCTACCTTTCGGGTTTTGAGCTCGCGCGAACCATTGTTCGTTACCGCCCAAATCGCGGCCGTTTTCGCGTTTTCGGTTCCTTATAACAGAATAAATGTATCGAAATGAAGCGTGGTCAACCATGTTCGTATTTAGCTCGCTATAACCGATAATTTTGCTATATGAGTGATCGTTATACGAGGATCGTGATCTGATCACTTCGCAAATGTGCATGCGCCTTGGTAGGAGCACGAGCGCCATGGTGCGCTGATAACTGTGACGCGATATAACAAGTCAGCTGTACTAATTGCAGGCGACGCATGAGCTCTCTCGATAGCTCGACGTTCTACTGCTTCAATGCTTGTTGCTGAAGAGAAACTGCCAGGTGTCAGCAGACTACAGACGACTTAGACAACATGGACAGGTGCATACATGTCGCTTCTATCATCCCTCGTTCTTTTAAGGCGAAAGCCTTAGATGCCTCATCAAACGCGAAAATTGACCGTCGGCGCCCGCAGCGTCGGCGTCAACACACGAGGGTGCAAAATAATCACGTGATAACGTCACCATGTGACGTCGTAATGACGTCACGTCTCCAGAATCGTTACGTAATCGTAATGCCACTATAGTGTCACATGATAACGACATCACAGGACATCGTCGCCTGGTCAAAGCAGGGCCGATCACGGAAGCAGTGCAAAACCAGGTGAGGTGAGGAAAAACTTTCAATGCCTCTGATTTTGGCGGAGGCAAAGCGATGTTAGGTGCAGAAAACTTTCGGATGGGGGGCAGGAGAGGATCAATACATCCGACTGAGAAGAAAAAGAAGAAAGCGTTTGCGTTCGTGTCGTCTTAGGCAAATACATAGGGAACCCTGCGAGTTTATTTGGCTGGGTTTCAAGATTGTCACGTGACGCTCGCTCTACATTTCGCCTTCCATGCTTGCGTCAATAACGCAGGCTTGCGCACGAGCGGTGCTTCAAAATAAGTTCTTTGCCTGCCTGCCTGCCTTCATTCTTCGTCCTCTGTTTCATGACAACAGTCATATGCGATGCGATCGCGTGCGGCGAAGCGTGTGTCGTCATGGCCTATTCTTGTCACTGCAGCGCGCCGTTCTAAGCTTGGAAGGTGTGCGTAGCTTAAAGATTGTCTCATGTATCATGAAGGTCTGCACAGAGAAAAGAACTGATATGCGCAACTGTCAGAGTGTCTTTAACATAAACCACTGAGGGTAGCGGCGTCTCCACTCGGTAATTTGGAGGAGGTAGATACATGAACGGATATACAGAGAGAACAAATGGTAGCACAAGCCCGTAGTAAGACCCGGTCACGGTCACTGCGCATTACTACAACATAACAGATAAAATTGGTCGTTCTTGAAGTAGTCGTTTGTGCAGGCTTTTCCTCAAAGGCTAACACTTCAAATCTTAACACATTAACACTGCTTGAAGCAGGGCGTAGGTGAAATTTTTTTTCGGGGGGGGGGGGGGGGGCACCTCCTGATTTGAAGGGGGGCCGGGCAGGCAGGTGTGGTCAAGTGTCATTTTGGGGTCTGTATGCCATAGCAAAAAAAAAAAATGCAGAGGGGTGGGCACGGGCCCGGTGTCCCCCCCCCCCCCCCCCCCCCGTCTACGCCACTGGCTTGAGGTGATGGCTCACGAAAGATTTAGCTAGTGAACAGTGCAGTATAACAACCTGTGCACATTTGAAGAACATATCTGTAAAAAAAAAACCGAAAATATGTGCGCGACTGCGCACGTCTACTAAGGCATATGACATCCCTGTCGGCTGCGACGCTTCAGATGCGTAAGCGGTGCTCTACTGACCAGAATGATAGCGTGCCAGGAGCTCTCCAAGTATTTCACACATCTCGGACGTCATCTCAAAGGCGATACTTGTCCTACAGGTGAGTCTCCTATACCAGCAGGTATAAATCGCCCTAATACGCTCCTGTATATCACCGGAACAACAGTCAACTCTACAGGATGCCGGCTTCTAAAGTCGACATCGCTGGCATTGTGACGGGAGGTGACTAGCGCTTTCAGCACGGCCACCGGTGACACTGCGGCCCAGGTTAATCCAGGCCGTTTACGTGGGGGTCACGCTTACCGCCATCCTCGAGTGGAGGAGCCGAAGCGAGGCGGTAAGAACGTCTGTCCCGCGACCAACTGCGCAGGGCGTGGTCGATACGCGACCGTCACGTCCTGGGCTTGGCACGCGGAACTTACTCATCGAACGATTGAGCACGGGGAGGAATTGGTAGTGTCCTCTTCGTGCGGTCCGTAGGGGCCACCATGCGTATCGGCAGAGAGAGGAAGCTACCACTTCCGCTCTGTCGTCCACGCACAAGGTGGTAACGTTGTGAGCACCAGGAGGGCAGGAGTTAATGCTCCTCCCGCCACTCTGCACAGGTGGCCTGCTCCCTAGGTGTTCACAGCCTCGACCTCTAGCGTCGGTCGCTCGCGACTGTAGCGCGTGGATTGGGCACGAGCCTTCCTGATCCTTGGTACTGCATACCAGGGGAGAGCCCGGGCTGGCTCAACGCGTGTCACTTAAAAAGTTCACACAAAATCTCCTTGCGTTTTCAAATATTTTGATATTTGAATTTTTTAATTTTTTATTTTTGATTTTTAATTTTCCTGGTGTGTACAGTCCTCCCTGTCGGCTTTACAGGTTGTCTTGCAGATGGCTTTTATTGCGCTCCCACAAAATTGAATGGAACTGGAAGGAATTTTTTTTTTTGGGGGGGGGGGTCTTGCAACGCGGATGCGTAGCGTAATGTAGTGTAGCGTAGTGTGGAGTAGTGTAGCGCAACGTCCCTCATCGTTGGTATCTCGTCGTCTTCGGCCAGGGGCGTAGGCAGAAATTTTTTCCGGGGGGGGGGCACCTCTCTTTGATCTGAATAGGGGTCGGGCAGGGAAGTGTGGTCTAGTGCACCTTGTATCCCATGGGAGAAAAAAATTTCGGGGGGGGGGGGCACGGGCCCTGTGCCCCCCCCTTCCCTGGCTACGCCACTATCTTGGGCGTCGGCTCGTAAACGGGAACAGTGAGGAAGAGGCCCCGGATGCGTAGCAATATGCGTCGGAGACTGCGAAATTTTATCGTTTACTCCCCCTGTACTGCTTCTGAGCGTGTAGGCGAAGCCGCGCCACGCCGTTTTATAGCGCTGCGTGACAGCTTCCGATTTCCGAAGCGTACCTGTGGCCTTCGCGCACACGCAATTTCATACAAAGGGGGCGTAGCAGACGAAGAAACAATTCGTAGCACGCAGGTGGAAACTGAAGCAGCCGCTTGCGGCGCTGTGGACTGTTGCGCCACCTGTCGGTGCTGCGCGTTCCCATACAATAAGGTCGAAGTCTGGGTCAGTGGGTACATGACACTGAGCCAAAACAGTCAAGAAGACGCCGGACAAGGGATAGAAGGGACCATAGGCGTGCGCACAGGGGGGTGGGGGCGCAAAATTTGCTCCGTACATTGACCCTTGTAGTCACCTAAGAGGGGGGGGGGGGGGGGCGCAAATTCGTCCCATGCATTGACTTAGCAGGGGGGGGGCGCTGCGATGAACATTCGCCCCCCCCCCTTGATGGGGAACCCTGCGCACGCCCTATGGAAGGGACACACAGTGTGTGTCACTTCTTGTGCGTGTCACTTCTATCCCTTGTCGGAGTCTTCTTGACTAGTTTTTGCCTCAGCGTTTCCCATACATCGGATTGAGAAGAAAAAAGAAGATGGCTTTCGCCTTCGACTCGTCCTAGGCGAATGTATAAGGGACCCGGTGAGTTCTTTTCCTTTTACGCCACATCATGCACCAAACAAACCAACAACTCGTACAATATATTCTAAAAAAAAAAAAGACGAACGTGTTACTTTTTTCGGTCAGCCCTTGCTTGCCACGTATATAAGCCTCTTTGAAGAGACACGTGAACTCTCTTTTGGCTGAGAGTCAAGTGTGTCGTAAGAGTGTGCCTTGACTCTTTCAGGACTCTCTCTGTATTTTAGTGGCACGAGCAACGATCGACACTCTTGTTTCTATATAAGCACTTCCGGTCGAGCACTTACTTCAGTGTATTCGAATACCTAGAAAAAGTCTAAAAAAATTAGCGCTGGTTCACTAAGTCGGCTTGGCTAGGCTTTTGCGCTGTCAGTGAGGGCAAAAGCCTAGCCAAGCCGAGACCACTTAGGCTCTCACCTGTCTCTTTCCCAACCCTTTGCTATATAATATGCTATATATGCCTGTACTTGCTCTCGCCAAGAATTTATCTTTTCTCTACCTTTATTTCTCTTTCTCTCTCTCTCTCTCTGTACGCGTTCTCTCGCCATCAGAGTTATTGCATCCCACGCCGGTTCATGACGATGATAATTTTTTATCTACGACACGCGGCCAACCTCGAGCATAACAGCTCTGCTGTAAAATAAGACTATTACGAAATCGATTGCTCAGGTTCAAGTTAAGAGTTCTGTCGAATACATATAAGAGAGCACAGGTTTACTTAAGATATGGACCAATGAAATGCAAGGATAATTCATTAAATCAGCTGAATTAGTTCACTGAAAGAGCAGGCGGTTTTCTTGTGAGCAGCTGCGATCGTTGCGGTAACTGGGAGAAGGAATCAAACCCCACCCTTCTTTCTGAGTGGCCTCTGAGAGCCAGGTATCCTCGACATTATATAGACCATGCAGGAAAGCTGAGACGTGTAAAGCACCCTCCCACTTGAATGAAATAAAGCGCAAAAAAATATAAATAAAAGATGAGTTACGTAGACCAAAAAGAAACTTCCGACACGGGAATCGAACCCGGGCCTCCTGGTGAAAGCCAGGTATCCTAGCCACTAGACATGCCGGACAGCTGGAGAGAGTAAAGCACCCCTCTCACTTCAATGAACGAAAACGCAAAAAAAAAAAGCCAGGCCTGCGCGGAGTACAGTCACAGCGAAAGCTGGAAGAGCGGCCTTTCTAGACCTTGTTGTAAAGTCTCTTGGGGAAACTAATGCAAGTACACATGCGATGTATCCACTACGCCACAAATAATTTTTGTGAAGTAGGGAAGCACCCCACTATGCCACTCTTCGTCTTTCTGGTGATAAACGAGGTGCCCGCTACACATCTGTAGGCATTAGTGCCACTTTGTTGAAAAGTGTTTCCGACACCGGGAATCGAATCCGGGCCTCCTGGGTGAGAGCCAGGTATTCTAGCCCCTATAGACCATGCCCGTTTTTTAGATGCGAAGCATCTTTTAGCGGAGCTCAAACAGGTGGCTGGTGTGCGGCGTGACCACCCTTACTGCGCATGCGCAATCCCTCTCCACACACCTCCTCTCCACACACGTCCTCCCCCTTACCCCTCTCCACTTCCCCTCTCTCCTCCCCCTCTACCCCTCTGAAACGCGGGCTCGACATGCCGAAACGCTGCTTCGCATCGCCCCTCTCCTGCGCAACGCCACGATGATCGCACAGCGCATGCACGTCCCCTCCCCCTCTCTCTCCTCTCCTACGCTCCCCCTCCCTCGCGCGCCTGACGACCGCGTTCCCCGCTCGCCCTGTGAGAATTAACGGCAAGGCTAGAGGGAAGACACGACGCGCGTAGCGTTCCTCTTCGCGTTCCACGACGCGAGATCGGTAGCATGCCCTACGAAAGCCAACGGAACGCGATCGTGCAAGTGCTCCGGCTTCGCATCGCCTCATGGTCCCATTTAGCGGGAGATGGTGTAATAGTTTTCTTTATTGCCCCCTTTACACACAAAATAAGTATAAAAGCACTTCATAACGAGGCTAAGAAACACCAGCCTGGCGGCGACCTATTTAAAAAAAAGTTTCATTGCAGCCAACTCGTTTAATAACGACGCCCATTTGGGTCGTTCTTCCTTAGAATTGTAAACATGTCTTATGTATACAATGCTTTTTGTGAAGTATTCCTGCGCAGATCGGGCATCTTTATCTACGTGACGCGCAACCATTCTTGTTCGCCACACACTGTGAAGCACAAGCAATATAAACATCTCATAGGGCACACCATCTCGATTTTCTATAGCCAAAAATCTGATGCCGTACAGCGTGATAGGCAAGTCCTTTTTCAAGGTGCGCTGCAAAATGTCCCACAGAAACACAACGTACAAACAGTCAAGAAAAAATGTGGTTGGTAATCCCTGATTTCTTGCAGATAAGGCAATCTATCGACGACGGAACGACGAAACCCTTTTCTTGTAGCCACGGTTTTGCCGGCAATGTTTCGCTGTGCAGCTGGATGAAGAATTCATTTGCGCTTTGCAACGTACGGTCATCATTCTTACCCTCAACAGTTCGTCACTTTCAGCACAAAAACGATATACATCACTCTTAAGATGAGCTCAGGCAACATAACGCCATGCAAATCTCTGTAGAGACGCTTTCTCTTTACAACAGATAAGTATTCCGTTGAAAACCGCACCTTCAATATTCCGTATGCCATCACTACTTGCAGGCATATTGGATACCACAAAATCGGGGAATCCTATTACACATTGCAACCCATGAAAGCATTCAACAATTGCCCGCTCAATAACTTCCCCTTCGCGTACAATTCGGCAACTAGTTGTTATCGCTTTAATTTCGTTGCGCTTGGAGTACCTTTTTTCGTCTCCGAGAGTACGTTTTGTAGGCGTTTAGCGAAAGAAATAGTTTTTCTGCACGCACTCTTATCATCGCCCTCTGTATTGTTCAATGTAAATCCGCTCCAATAGTTCTTTAACTGTCTTATTTCTTCTGCCTACTTTCCAGGTAGATTACTTTCTAGAATCAGCGCGAAGCCTAACTGACATTGCAATTTTTTTCTTTTTCCTTTTCATTTCTATGCAGCAAACCCGATCTTTCAATGGCCTTCTTCTTTGTTATTATCTTAAAGAGCTCCCAGGCTTCGATAGCGTTTACTTGGGGCTCGGCTGACATATTGTTAATGATCTCCTGCCACCCTCTGCAAACAATTCGTCTTTTAAAATTGTGCCGTATAATGTCTATAAGTCCCGCTTAAACTCGTCCTCTTTTGTTTATGCCCTATAGTGAAATCAGCTAGACCATGCCGGAGAGCTGAGAGGAATATAAAGCGCCCCTCCCACTTGATTGAACGAAAACCCAACAATGAAATAAATAAATAAATAAATAAATAAATAAATAAATAAATAAATAAATTAAATAATAAATAAATAAAAGACCAAGAGTGACGCAGGCCAAAAAGTACTTCCGACACCGGGAATCGAACCCGGGCCTCCTGTGGTGAGAGCCAGGTATCCTAGCCACTAGACCATGCCGGAGAGCTGAGAGGATTAAAGCGCTCCTCCCACTTGAATGAACGAAAACCCAAATGAAAATAAATAAATAAATAATAAATAATAAAT